>NC_083341.1:34319079-34619079 GCF_019175385.1 Lycium barbarum | reverse complement strand
AAGAAAACCTTTAGTCACAATAAAATCTTTAAAAACAAAGCATAAAAACACATCTACCTATATGGTCGTTTTACATAACTGTCGACATCTCGACTCACTATCCACAGGACACTGTCTGCAAAAGTCTTAAACATACACGAGAAACCATAACATAAGTACTCTGACTCGACAACACTCCAAACTGAGATGGAGCTCACCAATCCAGCTGATAGTCTGGGATCATCCTATAGCCAAAGTCTTCTATTCAACTGTATACACCTGCGTGGCATGAAACGCAGCGCCCCCAGGCAAAGGGACGTCAGTACGAATAATGTACCTAGTATGTAAGGCAGAACTGAAACAAGATATCTCGATTCGGATGATAAAAGAGTAACAGACTCAATCTGTACCTGTAACCAACTCTGATAAACATGTATGTGTACATGGACCTTTGATGCAGCATGAGTATGTATATATACATATGTATATGTACATATGTAGATGTACATATGTACATATACATATGTACATGTGTGTATGTATATATATATATATATATATATATATAGGCATGCCTTCACCCTGCTCACAGCCCCTTCGGGCATAATAGCATAATGGCCCCTTCGGGCATCATAATCATCGTACACCAGGTGATCAAGTGGTTTGCGTATATAACGCCTTAGCCATTTTTCCTTCCCCATGAAATGATGTCATGCATGTATGTAATATGCAAATGCATGTATGTAATATGCAAATGCATGAAAATCTTTGGAAATCATCAAAAGACTCCCTTCGAAGCAACTTTTAGTTCTAAACGGGAACTTCTTCCCTTTTCTTAAAAATGGGAACTTCTTCCCCTTTTCATTTGTCTCCTTCGAGACTCAAAAATCAAATATGAAATGCATATGAATAGGGAAACCTTAGGAATGTCCCCTTCGGGATTTAGACATCATTACGAAAATGTACAACTTATGGATACCCCTTCAGGATTTAAGAGGTCAAGGATACGAATATCCCTACATTGTCTAGGAATAGAGTCTTTGGAATCAGTTTATTTGCTAGGTTCATTCAGATGATAAGGATCTTTATCTCTACCATAATCATCACCACTATCATATCTCACTTTGAATGATCCATAACATAAGCTGAGACCACATATCCTTAATATAATCAAGAATTATGTAGCACGCTCAGGCATAAGCTGAGGCCATATGTTATATAGCACGCTCAGGCTTAAGCTGAAGCCATATGTCATATAGCACGCTCAGACATAAGCTGAGGCCATATGTTACATAGCATGCTCAGACATAAGCTAAGGCCATATGTTATATAGCACGCTCAGACATAAGCTAAGGCCACATATTCTAAATATAATCCAGACTTATCTAGCACGCTCAGTCACGTCATGAAATCATCTAGAACCTTAGACTCGAAAATCTCTAAGATTAGAGTCATCATAAGAATCTTCAGAAATTATAGACTTCTGGCATTTCTAGGAGTAAAAATATTATGCATGTCATGTATGGAATCAAAACATAGAAATCATGCCTTTGAAAGAAAGGTTTAACCTTAATATACCTGGAGGCTCGCTTCTTGACTTTCCAACCTACCTCCTGTCTTGAAATCGACGTATAAAACCATTCATACTATTATTAGGCCCGTTGTTATATACTTATCCTAAGCCTCCAAATAAATCTTTCTAGAATCTGCCGAAATTTTGGCAGCATCTCCTCTGTTTATATGCCTAGCCCAAAATCTCAATTCCGCAACCAACAACAACAACAACAATACCAACATCAACAATAATATTATCAACACCAAAATATTCCATAAACACCCCACACGATGTTTGATCCAATTTCCCGACCCATAAATTCATTATACGCTCATGTAGTAACTTTTCCTCCATAGATAAGCTAAAATCAATACTAATAAGGAAAGATTCATACCTTTCATCTGCTATAATTGCAATATCTTCGATTAACCTTGAATCCAAGCCAAGTTTCGCCGCAATTCGATATTATAATCGTAGCTATGTGTTGTCCGAACTTAAATTCGGGGATTTTACTTAATTTGCGTTAAAATCTAGTGGACGGAAGTTGGGAGAATTTTCTAGAAGATTTGGGAAATATTTGGAGTATTTCTTGGCTAAAAAATGAGGTTTAGGATCAGATTTGATCCTTAAATAGTGGGTCAAATTCGGGTCGGGGTCACTATAGCAATACTGTAGCAAGTTGGTACTGTAGCAGCTCTGTTACTGTAGCAGCGTTTCTGCTCTGTCAGCCTAACTTGTAACGTCCATAATTATCCACTTCAATGCCATATCGACGAGCGGTTTGTTGCGCTGGAAAATAGAAACAACGAACTTTATTTTAGGCTTTTACTTTGCCTCAAAACTCCTCATCTACTAAAAGATATTCTTTCTCCAAGTTGGGCCAAAATTACCCCTCATATTTTCTTCCAAGTTCCAACAAATTTAATTTCCTTAATTCACTTGTCCTTCAATACTTCCATAGCTTACTATATGAACTTAAACCCTTATAACCATAAGATAGGCGCATATCACTCCAGTGTTCACAATTAAGCAGTTAACACCTACTGACTTACAAGATCATAATTCATCCCTTACTTAACAATATACTTAATAATGCTTCGTTCCTCATAATTCAAAATTGTTTTACCTAGCCATAGCTTGACATACTTATGTTCAAATATAACAAGTGCTTCTCTGAAAGTATGGGGTGTAACACTGTAGACGGCTTAGTATGAGCTCAAGGGAGAGTAAAGTTATACAAGGATTAGGGATGAAGATTATATTATATGAGTTTAAGAATAACATATATGAGACATTTGGAGACCGTATGGTGTAAATCAGTTAATACGTTACTTGATGAATAGCCCTCGTAACCACAAGTTAAGCTGGGGCCCATATGGGCTTTATAAAGGACATATGAAAAGTTATATGAGTAGTACATGAGAAGTTGAGCAAGTCTTAAGAAGGACCTTTAAGCCAAATATGGGCATAAGCCCTCCAAAAGGATGATTTAAGGATACGTTTTCGGATGATCTGACTTGAAGAGGCCAAAACGCCATTATAAGTTCGGAATTTGGAAACACACCAAAAATTAAAGTTGTAGATAATTGAAATATCTTTCCAACCATATATCGTGGGCCCTAATACAATATCGGTATCAAGAGTTATGACCTTTTTACTAAATGAATGCACAGGAAGTAAAATAAGCCTGCGCGAACGCGCCAAGAGTCAGCGCGAAAGCACTGAGCAAATTTTAAGTCGGTTTGGGCAGATTTTGGAACTCTATTTAAGGGGGGCTTACCCCTCTTTCTTTATCCAAAACTCAGAAGAATCCCCAAAAATTTTGGAAACTTTCCCCCAACTCCCTAACACCAAATTTTAGCCCAAATCAAGTTTAATCTCCGGATTTAGGTTCCGACAGCGTATAGTTGCGGTTATAAAATCGTATTGCGGCGAGTCTTGGCTTGAACTCAAGGTGGAAAGTGAAGATATTGCGGTTCTAGCGAAGGAAATGTATGAATCTTCCTTTATTGATATTGATTTAGGTTTGTTTATGGAGATAAAGTTATTAAATACTCGTATAACGAGTTGGTTAGTTGAGAATATTGAAAAAACATCGTGTGGGATGTTTGTGGAAAATATTGGTATTGATGATATTGTTGTTGATGTTGGTATTGTTGTTGTTGTTGTTGTTCGTTGCTGGATTGTGATTTCGGGCTAGGCATATAAACAGGAGAGGTGCTGCCCGAATTTCGGTAGATTTTAAATGGATTTAAATTGAAGACTTAAGACAAGTGTGTGATGGTGAGCCTAACGATAGTATGACTGGTTTTACATGTAGATTACAAGACAGGAGGTAGGTTGGAAAGTCGAGAAGTGAGCTTCTAGGTATATTAAGGTTATCTTTTCTTTCATTTTGGCATGATCTATGACAGGTGCGAAACATAACGATATCCATGATGAATCCACTCCTAGATGTACAAGCTCGTGTCCTTATGTTTATATGGGTGTTGTCCATATCCTGAGTTCCTGATTTCCTTGACCTCTTAAGTCCCAAAGGGGCATCCATAAGTTGTACATTTTAATAATGATGTCTAAATCCCGAAGGGGACATTCATAAGGTTTCTTGCGTTTCATATTTGATTTCTAAGTCTCGAAGGAGACAAATAAAAAGGGAAAGAAGTTCCCATTTTGAAAAAGGGGAAGAAGTTTCCGTTTTGAACTAAAGGTTGCTCCGAAGGGAGTCTTTTGATGTTTTACAAAGATTATTATGCATTTGCACATTTATATATGTATGACATGATATTATGGGGAATGGGAAGGGATATAGCGTTATATACGCAAACCACATGATCAGTTGGTATATGATGATTGAGATGCCCGATGGGGCCATTACGATATTGTTACACCTCGAAAAATTTCGTGTCGTTTCCCAGTGAATATACTAACGCAGGGTAAGAAGTATATGATTTTTCTACGAGCAAGAAATAGTACGTAACGGTTTCCATTAAGATTCCAAAGACGTTTGAAGCACGAGAAGAAAGTTCGTTTAAGAATGTCAAGCGTAAGTCGTGTTTTGAGGAAGGGTTCACAAGGTACCGAGTTAATGTTGACTTAATGATGTCTTAAAGAAGAGTTATATCACCCCTTAGATTGTTAATGAAGTGTTAAACAAGTGCTAAGAAGGTTCCACAAGGATTGGGGATCAAACGATCGACGAGAACAAGTTTCGGAAAATTTTGGATTATACGGTCCTTTGTACGGACCGTATAAAAGATATGGTCCGTATATCTGACCGTATAAGCTGTCCAGAATTGGAGCATCCACTGTAACCATTATACGGTCACACATACGGACCGTATAAATTGTACGGACCGTATGTGTGTCCGTATAACTTGGTCGGGATAGATTTTTTTAAGTTTTAAATAAGGGACCCAACTTCATTATTTTCATTTCCCATATTCTCTCTAACCCTCTCCACACCTTTAGAACATTCTCCACACTCTTTTAACATAAATCCAAGAGACATCAAGAGTAAAACACTAAGAGTTGATGGAATCAAGAACATGAATGCGCACAAGGGTTGTACAAGTCAAGAAATCTCCTTGGGTTGAAGTTAGGGTTTTCTCAAGAGAAGTATTTCCATACAAAGGTCATTCTCATACTATCAAAGGTAAGTTTTATGATCAATTCATGTTATTTAGAGTATTGAGAGGTTGAAAGACTTGGATTATGGAAGGAAATAGAAATGGGTTACAAATATGAGAATGGTGGCAATTTTGAGTAATAGCTTAATATGAATCATGGTTCTTCATATGTTATGAGTATAGTTATGTTATAAATGTTATTAAGAACATGGGAGAAATATTATATGAGGATGAATGTAACGTTGTATTATGACCATGGCTATGGATGCCCTTGAAATAGAAGTAGGAGAATTAAATAACGTATGGTCGATGAAGATTGTTGAATATGATATGATGAATGTTATTATTGACGTTTTGGAGTTGTTATTGATATGGAGAGAGTTGTATAAACAAAGTAGATGCTGCCCAATTTTCTCTAGATTTAGTTCAAGCATGCTCATGTTATCGATTATCTAATATTAGTACGAACTCTCTTGAAGGTAGAAACGTGAATATTGGAGGGGAATGTTCAAGTGACAAAGTAGCTAAACGAAAAGATATGTAAGGCTAGTCCCTTCTTTTCTAAGTCATGAATCTTATGACATGACTTTCCTTATCCTCCATGACCTTCTTACATTCCAAAAATTATGAGCCTATGATTATAAAGAGCTTCACATGAGATAAAGAAAAGAGATACATTACGAGTATGATAATGATGATGATGATGAGTCTAAGTCTAAAGATTCTAAAGCCCATGATATGAAGTTTCTACAAGGCTAATGAACCTAATTGTGATTCTTTGATGTTGTTCACTGTGCTACACTCACCTTATGATGCTAGTTTCTTCAAGGTGAGGCAAAATGCTTATGAATACTTCATAATGGAATCGGGGGTTCACGACCTTATGTCACCCCGACAGAGTATAGTTGTCTTTGAGTTCTTGTGCATGCATTATGATAAATATATGATGATGAGATTACATCGCGCCTATATGGCCAGGCAGACACTGCTAAGGCGGGTGGCGTATACACCATGTTTAGATGGCATGGGCAGACACCACTAGTGGGCGGCATGAGATGTTTACCCCAGACACGGGAGGCCTGGACGCGGGCTAATGATGATCACACCGTACTTATATGGTCGGGCAGCTTATATATGCATACATGATATGATGATGTTTATGAAGTAAATTAGCATGCATTATTCAGTCTTAAGTGACAGTCAGTTACAGGTTGTCCTTACTTGATGTCTCCTTGTTTCATCGATGTATTATTGTTGTTTATGCTTTACATACTCAGTACAATGTTCGTACTGACGTCCTTTCCTGTCGGACGTTGTGTTCATGCCCATAGGTAGACAGGGAGATGGTGCGGATCCGTATGAGCTTATCAGCAGATTGTTAGAAGCACTGCATTATTTCGGAGGTGCCATTTTGATACATTATTTTGTGTACATATTTGGGCACGACGGGGTCCTGTCCCGTCCTTATGTCTAGTACTCTAGTAGAGGCTTGTAGATAATTACGTGTGGGTAAATTGTGTCCCATGATAATGTCCGTGTACATTTTTGTATATTATTTTTGTGTCGTATGGGCTTACGTATATCTATGTATAGTTTTGGGGTTTATATATGTTCAGACTGAGTATGATGACTAGCAGGATGAGCGGTGCTCGGTAGTCAGCTCCGAGTACCCGTCATCGCCCCCTATCCAGGTCGTGACAGATATGATGCCCGACGGGGCGAAGCTCGAATGAGCATATGGGTAAAAATGCATATATATATATATATATATGTCCATACATGTTTTCAAAAGTGCATTATGCTATTATACCCGAAGGGGATATGAGCCAGGCGAAGGCATGCATTATATACATGTTATACCCCATTTTAAACGGGTCAAATCGGAGTACAACATATTGGTGATTCCTATTCGTTTTTTTTTAAGGAGTCGCCACCTAATTATTTTATTGGTGAATTAGGACACCTAAGTATTAACTAAGGCAAAGCTAAACTAAACCTCCGTTAATGGTCCGCTTAACTAATGTGATTCTAGGTAAGGGCTCCTGGTTATCCTAAAGGGAAGGGGTTAGGCATCCTTTAAATTCGCTAACTACGATTAACCGGTCAAACTTAGATTATTTAATTAAGACTAAAAAAATACAGATATAACATTTTAAATGTTTAGGAAAATAGTTTGTAAATATTATCCAGATTTCAAAAAATGGAGAATATAAGGCATTTTGACAAAAATAATATTTTTATATTTTATGGGTAATATAAGAAAAGTATTTCATCTTAAGTAAATAAGTGATTAAGTAAAAGATTTGCATTTGATAACACAATGGGTTTAATACTAATACTAGCCGAATTTAATGAATATAAAGACATTAGTGGGCATCATAATTAAACAAAGGGATTAACTAATTAAGTCTCAAATGAAATGAATGAGGCATTGTAGGCAATCTTATCTTATGCGTTTAGAAAATTTATTTTATATATATATATATATATATATTAAAACAAAACAAAGAATAAGTACGCTATTTTTTAGGTATTCTAAATCGAAATATCATAAATTATTTTAAATACTTTAAATACGTTGTTGTTTTAAATTATGTCATAGAATGAGTACGTTATTTAAATTTAACTACCTTAAACACGTTATTTTAAATAAATACGTTATCTTTTAAGGTATTCTAAATTCAAATATCATAAATTCTAAATTGTTTTAAATACATTATTTCTAAGGCAAACTCGAACTCTAACTACCCATTATTCCTAAACTATCCCCACTAATTCCGCTAGAATTCATCTAAGCTAAGAAACAAAAATACGACGAAATGTTAGTCAAGCAAACAAATACACAAGGAAAATAAAGTAGCGGAAACAAATATGATTAAATGGATTTGGCCCATTTTAATGCTGCTGCCATATATTTATGTCGTATGGGCTTTGGCCCAAATCCCTTTTCTGCATGGCTGATAGGGGTGACTCGAGAGGAATATTACGTTGGGCTTTAGCCCAACACCGAATGCGGGAGGGAGACAAGCCCATCGGACTCATACGAGAGGGTCATGCATAAAATGAAAGAAAAAGGATTAGTAAAGTGGAGATTTACAAAACCTGTACTTCAAATAAAAAAAAACAGTGGTCAAAATAAAAATAGAAACATCACGTAAATAGTAAAACAAGATTGAACAGGCAGAACACAACAGGTCTCTTCTTTGAACAAAACGCAACGACATGCCTAAAGGAAAAGCTTTCCGGAAAAAAAAAATATGCACTTGCTGGTTCAAAAATAAACATACTTAGTCTTCAAATTTCGAGATAATGCTAAGGAGTATTAATCAAAAACATATTATGCCTTAATTAGCAGCTATTCAAACATCAATAATTCATCAAAATGACATAGTTAGTTAGTTTTTTAAAAAAAGTCTTTCAATCTTACATTAACATTACTTGACCCTTTTCAAATTAACAAATTGCTCGTAGCTAACTACTAAACAGAGAGCATCCTTTGATCTTTATCAAATTAACGAGTTACTCGTGGCTAAATACTAAACAGAAAGCACAAATATGAATTTAACAAAATAATAAAAAATAAAAACACGAATCCTTGAAACCACTTAAGGGGCAGTGACTCAAACATGGAAGAGCTCAATTGTTTTAGGCAGAAACTAAGTTTAAACAAACTTCTAATATAAAGCTATAAGCAGCAACCTTCTTTAGAAAATTTATGTAATTAGCTGACATATTTGGATTTAAGTACCACCAGGATACGGAAGTAATCTAATTGGAATACTAGTATGTCCAAGTTAAGGCAGTAAAATAGCTTTTAAAGACTCTAACGAAACAAAGTTTAAATCTCAAGGACATTATCCACAACTTAAAAGGGAACATTGGGATTAAATTAAAAAAAAAAAGGAAATGAAATAAACATACACATCTGGTCAAGCTATCTTTTAAGAATAGATATCGACTATTTCAAAACTCATATTTCAATTAGAAATGTCTTAAGAGAATTTAAAAACCAACTTATTAAATTAGAACTTAGAAAGAAACTGAACTGTTTCATGTTTGAAAAGAAACATATCATTTGGGAAAGAAAACAATAAAAGAACTAGACTTGGACACCATCCGACAAATTGATTCACGCTTTGAACCAAGCACACTCAAAACTTAATTGAACCAACATAGAAACAAGGTTTAACTAAAATGTTGCATATATTCATTTCTCACATAAAATTCAAAATAGGGCGAATTAGCAAAAAGGGAAGGCAAAGCAGTCATTGCTCTAAAGAGGATGCTAACTGACCTAAAGGAAAACAACTTGAGAATACCATTTAAAATCACAAAATTGCTTCATAAAACTAAATACATCATTTATCATATTCACCAAGACAACAGGAAAGCAAGAAAAAAAAAAGTTAATACGTGACTAAATACCTAGCTCATGCTTAACACACATAAAGAACTTAACGAAAGCAAAATAAACATCTAACAAAAAATTGAAACTGCGACTAATCTAGATGAAAACTGAAAATTTACAGAGCTGGAGAAACAAAATAAAACTAAAACAAGGAAGAAAATTACCTTTCTTGGGTGCAGTGAACGGGGGCTCGAATCTCAGGTCTACGCTTGAACGCGAACGACGCTCGGACCCTTTTCGAGTGCAATCCTCCACACCCAAACACAACAAAAAAAAATTAAACTGGGAAATCAAACTGACTCGGTATAGATTCTACTAGAAACTGGATTTTTAATTAAAATAGGACTAAGTTTAAAAGCTTTTTAATCGAAATTTTTTGTGTGTTCAACCCCGATTCCCCAAACCTCTCAACACATAGGAATAGGATGGGGTTCCTTTTTTATAGAACCCCGAAAACCCTAATTCCTCTTCGTTATAGTTTTAAGGTGCGTAGGAATGGAGGGAAAAATCCCTCCAAAATTTTTGAACAACCAATCACATGCGCGTATTTGGAATTAATAAGTGGAGAAAACCCTTAAGTTTTCAGATGAAAGCAGAAGAAAGTGGAAGAAAACAAATTTACCCTCTTTTTAATGGTTGAATCCGGATAGGGGAAGGACGAGCCATTAATTCCCTTCCCCAAAATGGCCATGCATGGCCTGTGACCGTGAAAGGGCTTTGTGGATTTGCTGTTTTCGTCAGAGAGATAAAGAGAAAGAAGAGAGAAGATGAGGCGCGGCTGAAGTTCGGGTTAGGTTTAGAAAATGAAGAGATAAAAAAGATTGGGTCGGGTCGGTTTAAGCGGATATGGGCTAATGATATTGGGCTGGTTATTAATGGGTAGTGGGCTAGATTGATGAACAAAAAAATGGGCTGCTTATTATTTGGGAGCCAATGCGCTGGTCCGAAAAACATTTGTTGTTGATTGGGTTCGAATTTGGGCTCAAAACTTAGCTGATGAAAGAACCAATTTGGGCTTCTAAATTTAAATAAAAGACCTTCTTCAATTAATTATATATCAACGTGTGCTAACTTATTATAAAATATATTTATTACTAAATAAAATTATACGATGTTGTAATAGCCGTGCGATAATATTTTTAAAGTTTAACAGTAAATAAATGCTATTGTTTAATTGCATAAAATAAAATGCGATGCGGTAAATAAAAATTTTAAAAGTCATCATCATCATCATCATCATCATCATCATCATCATCATCATAATAATAATAATAATAATAATAATAATAATAATAATAATAATAATAATAATAATAATAATAATAATAATTAAAAGCGACTGTATTAATAGAAAACTGATTAAAATTGTGGTAAAGTATAAACGACTATTCTTAAGCTATCAAAAATATCAGAAACGCAATTAAATATGTTGGAAGACAGGCGGGACAAAATTGGGTGTCAACAACTTGTCCCTCTTTGGCCGGTAATGATGAAAGAATTTTCGGGCAAAGACGTTGACTTAGTAGCCTATTTTATCCCGATTAAAAGAATTTTGGGAGACTAAGGATAAAGAAAATTTGAGAGAATTGTGGCCGAACTCCGGTCACCGAGTTGCCTACATATCTCGGGTTGCACGAGAATCAGGTCGTGTGTAGTTTTGGGATAACTACGTCACCTATGAATAACGAATCCCGATTGGTGCGAATCTTTTATAATAGTGTCCCAGTGTCGAATTGTGATGACACTGGATATTATGATCGAACTTGAGAATTCTGAAATATGAATGTGTTGGAATGCAAGCGGAATATTTGGGGTTGGAGACGAGCGTTCGAGGTAGACCCTTGACCCTTGTCGGAAATTCTGGTTATCCTTCCCAACAAATTTCCCCAGTTCACTGCCGAAGAAAAAGTTCCACGTTGCGCTAAAGCTCCTGCGAAACTTAAACTAGATAAAATAGTTAGCAAATAAATATTGGAAGTAAAGTGATGTAAAATAGCCTTAGCTGAGGCTAATGCAAATGAGGTTTTAGGCCGATGATTCATGAGAATGATGCCTTTGGCGATGAAAATGTGGCCTTAAACCAGATATGAAGATGAGGTTATTTAAACCGAATGATTTATGAAAATGAGGCTTTATAAGCCGACTTATGAGGTTTTCTTTAAAACCCAATGGTTGATGAAAATGAGGTTTTTAAACCAACATGATTCATGGTGCAAAGCATTTGTGCAGTGAATTTTAAAGCATTTGTGCGATGTATGTGCGTTTGCAAGCATTTATGCGAAGCGGATGAAAGCATTTGTGCAATGCGTGTGCGGTGCAAAGAATTTTGAAGGCTGCCATGCAATGTATGTGTGGTGCATTTGAAAGTTGTATTGCAATATGTGTGCGGTGTAATTGAAAGCATTTATGCAGAGCATTTGAAGGCAGTGGTGCAATGCATTTACGGTGCATTTGAAAGTATTCACGTATAGCATCTGAAAGCGATAGTGCTATTCGTGTGCAGTGCATTTAAAAACAATAGTGCGATTTATGTACGGTGCGTTTGAAAGCATTTATGCAGTGCGTTTTCAGGGAATTTGAAAGTAATAATGCAATACATGTGCAGTGCGTTTGAAAACATTTATGTAGGGCATTTGAAAGCAATAGTGCATGTGCAGTGCATTTGAAAGCATTTATGCGAAGCATTTGAAAGCAATAGAAAACATTTGTGCGTCGATACTTTGAAAAATCATTTGTAAGACTTAAGCATTAATTTATCGCAAATTTTGAGAATTATTGACACTTAAGAGGCATATCCTTGCAAGGCTGTAAACATTACATATTTCAGCTTCCGCAATTTGGAAATCTGCATTCAAAGAAAATTTGTAAGTTTGGGGGGGGGGGGGGGGGGGGAGGGGGGTTGATTCGCGTTGACTTTGAAGATCCGGCTCTTGACGCTTCATGCTTCCAACTTTGTCTAGACTTGTAACCTTCGCCTATTTCTAAGTCTTGGCCAATTAACAAAACTATTTGATTAAAAATATTATTTGAAAAGGAAATATGCATAAATTATGGTAAATATGTATATAGTGATAAATAATTTCTACTGAACTTGGAACTGTGACACATTGTGAAACAAAGCGAACGTCCTTTCTCCAAAGTCTTTCCTTTGTCTGATGACTCTGTTGACCACAACTTTTCATGTCTCTCGATGTCGTCTTGCAACGATGCCCTTAAAATTTGTCCCAGTTTCCGGCATAAGAGGATATTGATCTTTTAAAATGACGAGACCGAGCCTGATATAGGCTGCCTACGTATCCCACTCAGGGAATCAGGTCAAGCGTAGTTCAAAACATACAAGGCGAAATAAAATTTAGATTTTCTAATAATCTGACCGAAGTCTATGTAGGCCGCCTACATATCCCACCACGGGAATCAAGTCAGGCGTAGTTCATGTTACAAATAAATGGAAATTTTCTGGAAATTGTTGTCTTAAAAGCCCAAACCCGATATAGGTTTCTTACGCATCCCGCCGAGGGAACGTGGCCTTCATTACATAGAAAGATATTACAAGATATTACATATAAAATAAATAAAAAGCTCCTGGACATAGTATCTCTTGACGGCATCTGCGTTGATAGCTTTCGGCCAAACTTCGCCATCCATTTCTGCTAGAATTAATGCTCCTCCAGTCAGTACTCGATGAACCATGTAAGGCCCTTGCCAGTTAGGTGCAAATTTTCCCTTAGCCTCATTTTGGCATGGGAATATGCGCTTCAATACCAATTGCCCCGGTTTGAACTGTCTCGGTCTTACCTTCTTATTGAAAGCTTTGGCCATTCTGTTCTGATACAGTTGTCCATGACAAACTGCATTCATCCTCCTTTCATCAATGAGCATCAATTGTTCATATCGATTTTGTGTCCACTTGGCATCACTCAACTCAGCTTCTTGGATAATTCTCAAAGATGGTATCTCTACCTCTGCAGGCAACACCACCTCTGTCCCATACACCAAAAGATAAGGCGTTTCCTCAGTTGAAGTCCTTACAGTGGTGCGGTAACCGAGAAGGGACAATGGAAATTTTTTGAGCCAAAGTCTGTAATTATCAATCATCTTCCGCAATATTCTCTTGATGTGTTTTTTGGCTGCTTCGACTGCTCCATTCATCTGAGGTCTGTATGAGTGGAATTGCGGTGAGTAATCTTAAATGTTTCGCAAATCTCATGCATCAGGCCACTATTAAGATTAGCTCCATTATCCGTTATAATCGACTCAGGGATTCCGAATCGACAGATGATGTTATTACGAACAAAGTCTACCACCACCTTCTTCGTCACTGACTTGTGCGAAGATGCTTCTACCCATTTTGTGAAGTAGTCGATGGCCACCAAAATAAACCTATGTCTATTTGACGCGGCTGGCTCGATAGGACCAATGACATCCATACCCCAAGCTGCGAACGGCCAAGGAGAACTTGTCACATTTAAATCATTTGGTGGGACTCGAATCAAATCGCCATGAATCTGACATCGATGACACTTTTGCACAAAACGAATGCAGTCTGATTCCATAGTCATCCAGAAATAACCAACTCCTAGAATTTTCTTAGCCAGAGTAAAACCATTCATGTGAGTCCCACATGTACCGCCGTGCACTTCTTCAATCAACTTGATCGATTCTTTGGCATCAACACACCTTAATAGTCCTAAATCTGGAGTCCTCCTATAAAGGATTTCTCCATTTAGGAAAAAGTGGTTTGCTAATCTTCGAAGTGTTCTCTTCTGAACACTGGTTATGCCTTCTGGGTAGTCCCCTACCTTGAGATACTTCTTAATGTCATAGTACCAAGGTTCTCCATCAGGTTCTTCATCTACATAAAAACAATAAGCTTGCTGATCGTGCACATTCACCTTGATAGGATCTATGTAATTCTTTTCCGGGTGCTGAATCATAGAAGACAAGGTTGCCAAAGCATCAGCGAACTCGTTTTGAGCCCTTGGGACATGTTTGAATTCCACCTTGATAAATCTCTTACACAAATCATTCACGCAATGCATGTACGGAAGTATCTTCGCGTACTTAGTGGTCCACTCGCCTTGTACTTGATGAACCAATAAGTCAGAATCACCTATAACCAATAATTCTTGTATGTTCATATCAACGGCCATTCTGAGTCCAAGAATACAAGCCTCATATTCTGCCATATTGTTGGTGCACGGAAACCTGAGCTTTGCTGAAATTGGATAATGCTGTCCTGACTCCGAAATTAATACTGCTCCAACGCCGACTCCTTTGGAGTTTGCAGCCCCATCGGAGAACATTCTCCACCCTGGATATTCTTCTGCGATATCTTCTCCGACAAACATAACTTCTTCATCAGGGAAATAAGTCTTAAGGGGCATGTATTCTTCATCTATAGGATTTTCGGCAAGATGATCGGCTATTGCCTGTCCTTTGACAGCCTTTTGGGTAACATATACAATATCAAACTCACTTAGCAAAATTTTCCATTTGGCTAACTTCCCAGTAGGCATAGGCTTCTGAAAGCTATACTTGAGTGGATCCATCCTTGAGATGAGATAAGTAGTATATGCAGACATGTAATGTCTCAACTTTTGTGCAACCCAAGTCAGGGCACAACAAGTGCGTTCCAACAAAGTATATCGGGCCTCGTAAGGCGTGAACTTCTTGCTCAAGTAGTATATTGTTTGCTCCTTCTTTCCCGTTTCATCATGTTGTCCCAACACACATCCAAATGCATTTGCTGACACGGACAAATACAAAATAACAAAGGTCTTCCTGCTTCTGGAGGCACCAAAACAGGCGGGTTAGACAAATACTCTTTGATTCTCTCAAAGGATCGTTGGCAATCTTCCGTCCATTTTATAGTAGCATCCTTCCTCAATAACTTGATTATTGGCTCACATATTACTGTCGATTGTACCATGAACCGACTAATGTAATTTAGACG
Source organism: Lycium barbarum (assembly GCF_019175385.1). Classification (NCBI taxonomy): domain Eukaryota; kingdom Viridiplantae; phylum Streptophyta; class Magnoliopsida; order Solanales; family Solanaceae; genus Lycium; species Lycium barbarum. The sequence goes on along the minus strand of NC_083341.1, from coordinate 34,603,558 downwards.
ACCGAGGAAACTCATCACGTCCTTTCGACTCTTTGGGGCAGGCAAGTCTTGAATAGCCTTTATCTTCGAAGGATCCAATTCTATACCCCTCCTGCTCACAATAAAACCCAACAGCTTCCCAGCAGGAACACCGAATGCACACTTTGCGGGATTTAATTTCAAATTGTATCGCCTCAACCTGTCAAAGAACTTCTTCAAATCTGTTAGGTGATCTGAACTCTTTCGTGACTTGATGATGATATCATCCACATAGACTTCAATCTCCTTGTGGAACATGTCATGAAAAATGGTAGTCATGGCTCTCATATAGGTGGCACCTACGTTCTTGAGTCCAAAAGGCATCACTCGATAAAAGTATACTCCCTAAGGTGTAATGAATGCCGTCTTCTCAGCATCTTCTTCATCCATCAGAATTTGGTGATATCCTGCGTAGCAATCAACGAATGAATGCAACTCATGCTTCGCACAGTTATCAATAAGTATGTGAATATTTGGGAGGGGAAAGTCATCTTTCGGACTAGCCCTGTTTAGATCCCGATAATCCACGCACACCCTGACTTTGCCATATTTCTTTGGTACAGGCACTATATTGGCTAGCCAAGTGGGCTACCTTGCAGCTCGAATGACCTTTGCATCAAATTGCTTGGAGACTTCTTCCTTAACTTTTAAACTCAAATCCGGTTTAATGTTTCTCTTCTTTTGTTTCACCGGAGGACAAGATGGATCAATAGGCAACTTATGCGAAACAATGTCTGTGCTTAGACCCGGCATATCATCATAAGACCATGTGAACACGTCTATATATTGTCCCAAAAGGTTGATCAATTCTGCCCTTTGTGACGCAGTTAAATGGACGCTAACTCTTGTTTCCCTCACCGTTTCTGAATCTCCCAAGTTTATGGTTTCTGTTTCATCCAAATTTGGTTTTGGCTTATTCTTAAAATGTTCAAAATCCTTAGTTAACTCTTCAGGTTTCATGTCCTCTTCATATTCTTCGGAATCTTGTTCGGCATTTACTATGGGCTCGCTTGTTTCATTACGTGTCACATTCACAGTATCAGCAGATTTACTAGTTTGATTGCTGAAAAATAAGAGAAAATTAATTAAATAAAGACGGAATAATAAATGGGAAAGCATAGTTTGGATTTGGCATTTAAGCTTTCAAAAGTTGGAGGCAAAACATAACAAAAGCATAAACACGATTCAGGCCTCAATTTTGAATCGTGTTGTTTCATCAAATACTAATAAAAATTGTCTACCAAGACTCCCGAAGAACCGGGGGTGGGGTACAAGTCTAATTGTTCAAAACATCTCCAGGCTCAGCATCCCACATAGTTGGAGTTCCAGGGCAATCATCCAGAACCACGTTGCATTCAGCTTCTTCCTCGGCAATGAATAGATTCTTGAGTCCTTCCACGAGGTTGTCTTCAGCTGCTTCTTCTGATATTTGGGCGACGGATGCCTTGAATAATGACAGATTCAGGAGAGGAACAGGCTTTGGCAAGGGAATATCACCTCTTCTTTTGAGACTAGCCAGTGAGATCTCTTCAAGAGTGGGTTCGTATCTAAGACCGAAAGTATCCTTTTGCCCGGGTAATTGAACGGGTTCCACTATTCCGTCCAAGTTCATCCCAAGACCTCGACCAAGCTTGAAACCATTCTTCAACATTTCCCAAGCTACCATCTTAAGCACACGTGGCAATTTTACCCTTTCATCTTGAGTAGTGCACATGGTTTCCTTGATATGGAAGACAGATCCATCTAGCCTTTCTACACTTTCAATAACAGGAATTGAGTTTTCGGGGTAGATCGGATTGTTGCCTTCTCCATGGATCACAATTTCCTGATGGTTCCAGACAAATTTCAAACTTTAATGTAGGGTAGAAGGGACTGCACCAGCCATATGGATCCATGGTCTTCCTATCAGCAAGTTGTAACTGGTGGATATGTCCATCACTTGAAATTCCACCGTGAAGTCCACGGGTCTAATTTCCAATGCTAAGTCAATCTCTCCTACGACACCTCTTTGAGCTCCATCAAAACCTTTGACCCTCACATGACTGTTGCGAAGTTTCCCGATATCAATTCCTAAAGCTCGGAGAGTAGTGACAGGACAAATGTTAACAGCTGAACCCCTATCAATCAACACCTTAGAAATGAATTTGTCCCTACATTTGACTATAATGTTCAATGCCTTGTTGTGACCCAAACCTTCAGGTGGCAACACATCGTTATGGAAAGAGACTTTGTGGGCTTCGCGGACTTCTCCAACCATGGCCGAAAATTTCTCGCTAGAGGTTTCAGCTGGAACATAAGCTTCATTCAGTACCTTCACTAAAGCGTTCCTATGAGTTTCAGAACTCATTAACAATGCCAATCAGGAAATTTGGGCTGGTGTTTTCTTTAATTGTTCGACCACAGAATATTCCTTAGTCGGCATCTTCCACCAGAATTCTTCCACTTCGGCCTCAGTCACAACCTTCTTTTGGTCGTTTTCTTTACTCGGCGCTCCTCGTGCTACCTCTTCGGGGGCATAACACCACCCAGATCTAGTCAATCCAGCAGCAACAGTTTCTACAACCAATTTTCCTTTTGCTTTGTTCTTTTCATCAGACTGATAATTCCAAGGAACTGCTTTGGTGTTAAAAGAAGGTGCCTGAGCAACTAAGGCTTTGATCTTGGGCATTGGAGTAAGCACTTCCACTTCAATTGGTGCCCTCATTTGAGTTGTGATTACGGGAGCAATAAAGGCTACGATTCAACTTTTTCCTCTTTTTTGACCGATACAATAGTCCCTTCCAAATCACAATCTTTATCAATGGTAATCATGTTCACATTTGCATCACCATGATTGGGCAGAGGATTGTTGTTTATATTTGGGGGAGCTCCTTTGAGCTGGATGACTCCTTCTTTGATTAATGCCTCGACTTTGTCTTTGAGAGTAAGGCAATTTTCGGTATCATGTCCGGCAACTCCTGAGTGATACGTACAATGTTTAGTCCCGTCATACCATCCAGGAAGGGGGTTAGGAACTCTTCCTTGAATTGGTTGGAGTATCCCTGCGGTTCTGTCACACCCCAATCCTGATAGGGCATGATAGGCACCCGACCCTTACTTAGGGCCGAGCGAACCCGCTGGTTCTCGTTATACTTATAACCTCACAGGACTCTTAAGTCATGGAATGAAATGCACAATGGAAGCTTTTCGAAAACATTCTTTTCATCTTTCTCGAATCAAATAAAATTTTTAATCACATGAAATTTGTAGCATAATGCAAAATGGTACATCGGCTTGCAAGACTGACATGCTATATACGTGACCTTGTCTGCAAAGTCTCTAACATACATCAATATACCATGACATAGATACACTGACTCGGCAACACTCCGGAAGAAAATGGAGCTCGCCAATCCAGTTGGAACATCTTCTAGCCATATCCTCTACTCATCTGTATACACCTGCGTGGCATGAAACGCAGCGCCCACAAGAAGGAGCGTCAGTATGGATAATGTACTGAGTATGTAAGGCATGATTAACAATATAACATAGATATGAAAAGTAACAAGGAATAAGAAAGACAACCTGTACATCTGAATGCCTCGTAAGGCGGATGTCATGCATGCTTAACCTTTTAAAAAAAAACATATCTATACGGATACATAGTAACATGCCCGGCCATTAAGGCGCGGTGTCATATATATAATATCATGCCCGGCCATTAAGGCTCGATGTTGCGTCCAGGCCTCCCGCGTCCGGGGCAATATCATAACATGCCCACTGCAGTGGTGTGCAAATCTACGTGCCATGCCCGGCCGACTATAGCGCGGCGCGGTGTGAGAAAATACATACATATATATAAAGCATGCATGAGAGCCAAACAAAAGCTATGAGTACATCAGAGTGACGTAAGGTCGGTAACCTCCGATTATATTATGGAATAATCATCGTCGCTTTATCTCACCTTGAAGGAACAATTATTTTAAGGTGAGACCAACAACAATGAATAAATTTAAGAAAGGTCAAAAGATAGCTCAATATTCTTATATCGTCATTGAAATCATAAACTTGGAACCTTTGAACATAAAATCGTTCTCATCATAGTCATCATAATAATATAAAGCTCATGTACATGGAAATCTCTATGAATGAAAAATTATCTCATAATAACATGAAATCCGTATGCCTTGGAGCTTGGATAAATAAATCTCTCATAATCATCATCATGGTTATCATAAAGAATTATTCATCTTTTCCATCATAAAAACTTTGAGAGTCATAAATTCTTAACATTCTTGGAAATGAAATTTTTTATGGAATCCATACATAGTTTGGTAGGAAAAGAATCATGCTTTTGGAAATTCAATAACCTCATAAGGATCACGAAATTCATGGGTTTCTAGCATTTGCGGAATCAATGATATTATGGATACGACACAAAGGTTTATAACAAAAAGATCATGCCTTTAGAAAGAAGGGGACTAGCCTTAACATACCTGGAAAATAGTTCTCGACTTCCAACATACTTCCCGTCTTGCAACTCTCTTAAGAATTATTCGTAGCCTCGTAATCTACATATATAACCATTCATAATATCATTAGGATCATCGTCATACGCTCGTCTTAAACACTTAATGGAAGTCCTTTTATATTATGTCGAAATTCGGGCAGCATTTCCCCTGTTTATGTGCCTAGCCCGAAATTCCAATTCAACAACCAACAACATCGACAACAATACCAATAGTAGTAACATCATTTCCAACACCAACATATGCCATACAACAGCCCACACACTGTTGTCCAAATTTCTCAACCAACCAACTTGGGGTACGACTAATTAATAACTTTATTTCCGTAAAGAAGCCGAAATTAATACTAACAACATCCTTAACATTCTACAAGATGAACATATACATATCTTATCCAAAATTCTCTTCAAGCCTCGACCCATAATTCAACAACATCAACACAACAAACTATAATTTTATTCTTGCAATTATTCCTTAATCAAACTTGATAAAGAGAGAGATTTGAAGATTCATACCTTGTTTTTGTGAAAGTAGCAAAATCCCCAACATTTTCTTGTTCCCATGCTCCTCTAACTCCAAACGAAATTATGTTCGTGACTATGCGTTGCCCGGACTTCGATTAGTACTTCGTAGCTTGAAATTTCACTCAAAATCCTCACTTTTATGTGAGATTTAAGCCCCTTTTAGTTGGATGAAAATTCTGGAACTTTTTGGAAGATTTTATGATGAAAAATGGGGTTTTTGACCCCTTTTATATTAAGTTGGGTCGGTTTCACTGTAACTACAGTACTGTAGCAGTACTGTAGCGCCCTGTTTCTGCGTCAACAGCTCCGTTTGTAACGTCTATAATTCTCTACTCCGATGTCCTATCAACGAGAGGTTTGTTGCATTATAAACTAGACTCGACGAACTTCATTTTAGGATTTTGAAACGCCTTAAAACTCCAAATATACATGGAGATATATGCCTCCAAAGTTGACTAAAAATCCTTCCAGCATTTCTCAAATTTTCGTCGAATTTATTTTCTTCAATTTGCTCGATCTCGAAATATTCCGAAACTATTCATACATGATATTTATCACTTATTATACTAATAATGGCCATGTTCTCGTGTTTCAAAATACTCTTTCCCGATTACGACTTACGAGATCGTAATTCACCCTTTTTCTTCGTTGTTACGTACTTTCCTTGGCTTGTGCCTTTCAAAACATCATGGGACGTCTCCGACGCTCCATTAATACGGTGAGGTACATGTCATACTTATGCTCTGAAAACACGGGGTATAACAGGTTCTCAACCTTTCATACAATTGGGCTAAGGGTTCGGCTAACAGTGTGTAAGTTTTGGTTAGCTTTCTTTCAAAGTTTGGGCGAGGTCTGGGTACGTTTTGTGGAAGGTTTTGTGATTGGTATTGGGTTTGAGGTGAGTAAGTTGGCTAGTATTGTGATGGGCTTTGGTGGGCAGATGCTCAAGGTGGGTAATATGTTGGCTGGGTATGGTAAACAGGATAGGGAGTGGGTAGAGGTTGATAATAAAACTAAGGGGCTTGGGTATATTGGCTGTAATATGAAGGTTGGGATGAAGGGTATTGGTAGGTTAACATCTGGTTTGGTCTACGTTCCTGGATAGTCATGACCGCGGACACTCCGTCCCTCTTCTTCTTAGCTAAATCTGATTGAATTGCCTTATTTGTTGCTTGCAAGGCTGCCAGATATGTGATTCTTCCCGTATTGATACCTTCTTCTATGAAATCTCCCATCCTAATAACTTAAGAAAACTTTTGTCCGATGACACTTATCAATCTTTCATAGTATGTGGCATATTTTTAAAACTGTACAAAGAGCGTCGTCATCTCACTCTCTGCCATGGGAGGCTGGATTTTCGCAGCTTCTGCTCTCCAACGCATAGCATATTCTCTGAAAGTTTCTGTTGACTTCCTTTCCAACTTCATCAAATAGAATCTGTCTGGGATAGTTTCAGTATTAAACCTGAATCTATCCATGAATTCTTGTGCCATCTCTCCCCAACTATGCCATTTCTGCGGATCTTGACATGTGTACCAATCAAGTGCTTCTCCTGTAAAACTCCTTATAAACAGCTTCATCCTAATGGCTTGATCTTTTCCTACTCCAACAAGCTTATCACAGCACGATCTCAAGTGAGCCCGAGGATTTCCTTTTCCATCAAACATATCAAATTTTGTCACCTTATATCCAGCCGGTAGCTCGATGTCGGGATGAATACACAGATCCTCGTACTCAAGTCCTTCACATCCTTTGTGGGTTTGGATGCTTCTAAATGCTTCCTTCAGACTATAAATCTCCTTTGCCATATTCTCGTCTTCTTTCGCTCTGGCTTCCCTTTCCATCTTCTCATAGGGATCAGCCTCTGGATGTTGCGCGGCCTGCAATTGGGTAGTGAAAGGTTGAGCTTCTGCTACATATACCGGTGGCACATACTGCATGTTATGGTTAGTGGTGTGTGCCAATGGTATGTGTTGAGTTTCTTGGTAGTTTTGGGTAAGTGGGGTAGTTTGGATAACTGAAGGCTGAGGAATATATGGAGTGGTGAAAGGTAGCGGATTGACTTGTTGGAAATTAACTTGTTTTGGGTTGGATTGTTGCGGTTCATTTTGTTGCGGGATGGTTTGTTGTAGGTTAGTTTGTTGTGGGATGGCTTGTTGTGAGTTAATCGGTGATGGGATGGCTTGTTGTGGATTTGATTGTTGTGAGATGGTTTGTTGCAGGCTAGTTTGTTGTGGGATGGGAGGTGAATTGGTAGTGTTTGGATTGACTGTGTGAAGCGGAGGGTTTGAGGGAAAAGGTTCAGGGGCGGGCGAGTCAACAGGCGAAAAGGATGGTGGGATTGTCGCACTTGTTCTTTGTTCATGGTGAGGAGTGTTGAGGGTAATGGATAGGTTTGTGAGATTTCGCAGTTGCTCAATTTTACTTTGCATGTTGGCCATTTGCTGCATCATTTGGGCGATGAGTTCGTCATTCCCTCCTCCCGAAGCCTCGGGTTCGTCTCTCGAAACGATGACAAGTCCCAAGCCAATCTGTTCGGATGCCCCTGAATCATTCATATCGTTGGATGCTCGTGCTTTTGATCTTGTGAAGTACGGGTGGTCTGCCAGTTCACAGTCAACACGAATCAACCTTTTTGGGGGAAATAAAAATAAAAGAAAACCTTCAAAAATGAAGAAAACTGCGTTAGTATAGTGCAAATGATTGCTGCTTTAAATAAAATAATGCGAACATTTGACAAATAATGTTGAAAGAAGAACATATTGCATGGCAAACGAATCAAATAGTAAAAGAGAATTCTAGCAATCATAACGCGACTTATTATGCATGGGACCTCTTTTGTGCCAGAGGTAGGCCTAGCGAGGATCTGAAGGATAAAACATGTAATTATACGTCATCCCAATGTGCTATTAATTGAGGACCCCCAAAACATACAATGTTTGAAAATTTAAATCCTGGTACAAAGGAAATTATTACAACTACTACTTGACTTTCATAAGCTAATTAACATGAGGAAGGCCCTTCGTCATTCTTGAGCCTCTTGTTTGCTTGGATTGATTGAACGATCTTTCGGCAATTCTGGATAATGTATGACATAGCCAGAACTCCTCCCGTTTTGATGCCTTCTTTGATGCAAGTGTCTCTTGCTCAGCTAGAAGTGTATCTAACTCTTGCATGCTTTGCTCGTAACTAAGTGCCTGCTGCTTCCATTTCTCTGTTTCCCTCTCTTTTTCCTCAAGTTGTGCATGGTGCTCGGCTTCAGAGACAAGATTTTTCTTACGCAGTTGCCGGAGTAAGATGTGTGCTTCTGCTTCTCCATCCTTAATTCATCCTCTCAGACTAACGCCGGGTTTGATTGATCTTTCCAAGTTAGCGGTCAGCCACTCTAAATAGTTATCATCACATCCAGCTTGGTATCTATTTGGCTCAATTGACTCTATTTTCATGGTTTCCCTCGATTTCCACATGCTTATAACTTCTTTTGCAAAAGGAATTTTTCCCTCTTTGTAGTCGGCTCGATAATGATCCATGTCTACCACTAATGGTATGTTTTGCTTTCTTCTAGATTGTCTTAAAACTCTTAGTGGGGCATAAGGATACAAGCCCCGAAGTCCCATCAAAACTAAGAATGGTACGATCTTCTTACGAAACACCAAACCCTCTGATGGAAACCAACCGAACATCCATTGAATTGAATCATCGTTCAAACGGCTAAGAAGTCTTACCCACCCTTCTACAGAATTTGGCTTTTCAAATGATCAATTAGTCAAAATAGTGCCTGGCACATGTCCAAGAATGTGATTTTCACCCGTCGGCTTTCGAAATGCTAGACTCATGTTGACCTTTTGAAGATGTTCCATCAGCCAAATTTGTAAAAGCAAGTTGCATCCCTCAAAATGATTGTACCCGTGCTTGCAACGTCCTAACGCTCGATAGATATCTGCCACGATCATAGGGACCGAAGTGTAGTATTTTCCTTCAATGCCACCAAATAGAGCTTCTGTTACAGTAATGAGTCGGGTGTGAATATCTCTTGTTTTTCCTTTAGCGAACACCATAGTTCCCAAAAAACACACTGCGAAAGCGAAACACCGTTTTTGTTTCCAAGAGTCGTACGAGAAGAATTCATCTTGATGATTGGTGAAACTTTGTTGATAGCCAAATCTATGATACAAGTAGTCAAATGGTATCGCAGACCCTTGTAAACATTCTACGCCTTTACCCTTCCTGAATCCGAAACTGTTAACAAATTCTTTTGGTAAAGGTTCCTTTGGAATAATCATGCCGCAATTTTGCCATTATTTCTTCTTATGTAGCAAAGCTGCATTTTCTACATAGCCACCTATTTCCTCTAACAATGGAGTCATTTCATTGTTGCCGAATCTGAACACAACTCTCTTCTCATCCCAAAACACAGTTGCCGCCTCGATGATGTCTCTACATGGCTGGATATCCATTAAAGACGGTAAGTGTCCTAGTGCTCCACGTACCACCCGCTGTCCGTAGTCCCCTAAATCGATCCACCATGCCTTTAGTTGAGGAGGAACGCCCAAGACCATGCTAAACCTTGGGTAAATATTTTGCTGACTCATGGCTACCTGCGTTCACAAATGGTTAGTTCTACCCATTACCCATTTAAATAGCACATGGTCCACATAATACACATGTTTATCCTTCAAATCAATGCACATAACACGATAATCGTCGCTTGGGGTCATAGACCCACTCGGACATTTGGACGAGGTTGACTAATGGACTTAATACACCTTGGGTATTAAGCCTCCTAAGTTTGTATGATGCATGCCCTTAAAGAGGGTTTTGGCTGAGCTCTATCTTAGGCTGACTAAGAGTTGGTTCCCTATGATGCAAGGCTCCCCCATGTGGACAACTTGGGAGTGGAAAGTATGCGGCTGTCAACTGCACCACCGATCGACTAAATCCACCAGATCGATCCAACTAAAGGGTGATTTAGTAGTACACGGCCGCGAACTGCGAAACCGCTTTAAGTGTGTGAATTTGTGTGAATTTTCCAGGAGTGGAGGAAGTATGAGCGGAATGCCAATTAAGGAAAGTGAAAACATATTATTACATAGCAAATTTCACATAATAAAATAATCATTTAAAAGCATAATAGCGAAACAAATAAAGCAACAATAAAGGCAAAAATGAAGAAAACACCCAAAACATCCAATAAACTAATTATTAACCTAAGGTGTTATGGTTAAGAACCTAAAGTCCCCACCGGAGTCGCCAAGCTGTTATACCCCATTTTAAACGGGTCAAATCGGAGTACAACATATTGGTGATTCCTATTCGTTTATTTTTAAGGAGTCGCCACCTAATTATTTTATTGGTGAATTAGGACACCTAAGTATTAACTAAGGCAAAGCTAAACTAAACCTCCGTTAATGGTCCGCTTAACTAATGTGATTCTAGGTAGGGGTTCTTGGTTATCCTAAAGGGAAGGGGTTAGGCTTCCTTTAAGATTCGCTAACTACGATTAACCGGTCAAACTTAGGTTATTTAATTAAGACTAAAAAAATACAGATATAACATTTTAAATGTTTAGGAAAATAGTTTGTAAATATTATCCAGATTTCAAAAAATGGAGAATATAAGGCATTTTGACAAAAATAATATTTTTATATTTTATGGGTAATATAAGAAAAAGTATTTCATCTTAAGTAATTAAGTGATTGAGTAAAATATTTGCATTTGAAAACACAATGGGTTTAATACCTAATACTAGCCGAATTTAATGAATATAAAGACATTAGTGGGCATCATAATTAAACAAAGGGATTAACTAATTAAGTCTCAAATGAAATGAATGAGGCATTATAGGCAATCTTATCTTATGCGTTTAGAAAAATTATTTTATATATATATATATATATATATATATATATATATTAAAAACAAAACAAAGAATAAGTACGCTATTTTTTAGGTATTCTAAATTGAAATATCATAAATTATTTTAAATACTTTAAATACGTTGTTGTTTTAAATTATGTCATAGAATGAGTACGTTATTTAAATTTAACTACCTTAAACGCGTTATTTTAAATAAATACGTTATCTTTTAAGGTATTCTAAATTCAAATAGCATAAGTTCTAAATTGTTTTAAATACATTATTTCTAAGGCAAACTCGAACTCTAACTACCCATTATCCCTAAACTATCCCCACTAATTCCGCTAGAATTCATCTAAGCTAAGAAACAAAAATAAGACGAAATGTTAGTCAAGCAATCAAATACACAAGGAAAATAAAGTCGCGGAAACAAATATGATTAAATGGATTTGGCCCAGTTTAATGCTGCTGCCATATATTTCTGCCGTATGGGCTTTGGCCCAAAATCCCTTTTCTGCACGGCTGATAGGGGTGACTCGAGAGGAATATTACGTTGGGCTTTAGCCCAACACCGAATGCGGGAGGAAGACGAGCCCATCGGACTCATACGAAAGGGTCATGCATAAAATGAAAGAAAAAGGATTAGTAAAGTGGAGATTTACAAAACCTGTACTTCAAATAAAAATAAAGAAAAGCAATGGCCGAAATAAAAATAGAAACATCACGTAAATAGTAAAACAAGATTGAACAGGCAGAACACAACAGGTCTCTTCTTTGAACAAAACGCAACGACATGCCTAAATGAAAAGCTTTCCGAAAAAAAAAAAAGAATATGCACTTGCTGGTTCAAAAATAAACATACTTAGTCTTCAAATTTCGAGATAATGCTAAGGAGTATTAATCAAAAACAGATTATGCCTTAATTAGCAGCTAATCAAACATCAATAATTCATCAAAATGACATAGTTAGTTAGTTTTTTAAAAAAAGTCTTTCAATCTTGCATTAGCATTACTTGACCCTTTTCAAATTAACAAATTGCTCCTAGCTAACTACTAAACAGAGAGCATCCTTTGATCTTTATCAAATTAACGAGTTACTCGTGGCTAAATACTAAACAGAAAGCACAAATATGAATTTAACAAAATAATGAAAAATAAAAACACGAATCCTTCAAACCACCTAACGGACAGTGACTCAAACATGGAAGAGCTCAATTGTTTCAGGCAGAAACTAAGTTTAAACAAACTTTTAATATAAAGCTATAAGCAGCAACCTTCTTTAGAAAATTTATGTAATTAGCTGACATATTTGGATTTAAGTACCACCAGGATACGAAAGTCATCTAATTGGAATACTAGTATGTCCAAGTTAAGGCAGTAAAATAGCTTTTAAAGACTCTAACGAAACAAAGTTTAAATCTCAAGGACATTATCCACAACTTAAAAGGGAACATTGGGATTAACTTAAAAAAAAGGGAATGAAACAAACATACACATCTGGTCAAGCTATCTTTTAAGAATATATATCGATTATTTCAGAACTCATATTTCAATTAGAAATGTCTTAAGAGAATTTAAAAACCAACTTATCAAATTAGAACTTAGAAAGAAACTGAATTGTTTCATGTTTGAAAAGAAACTTATCATTTGGTAAAGAAAACAATAAAAGAACTAGACTTGGACACCATCTGGTATTCAGTCTCATTTCAACAGATCTGGGAACTATTTTGTCCTACAACTAGAGTGAAATTCAGGATAAGATTTGTTTACTACTTAAGAACAAAATGGATGCAAGTTGAGTCATATATGTCAAACAAAGTTAACACATGCTACTGTTCCAGTATTCACAAAGCTTAGCCAAAACAGATCTTTGGAAACATCATAATGTTTTTTAAAAAACTACTATTAAGCAAAAGGGTAAAGGTGTTTAAACCAATTTTACATTAATCACTTGAACGATAAATGAGCAGGGGTATGCACTGGTGAGAAGCAAAACTCATGTAAAGTAGCTTTTTCCAACAACTAGCAACTTCTTTTAGTCTGTTAAGGGAGCAAAAAAAAAAGAGTTTCATGATGAAATTCAAGTAAAACGCATTAGTGATAGCTAACTGATCAGAAGCTACTTTCAAATTAGTATTCAAAACCCAAATCTAATTTTCGGAAAGTATACAAAGATACTAAAAAAAAAACATTAATGAAGGAAGCAAATTGATTCACGCTTTGAACCAAGCACACTCAAAACTTAATTGAACCGACATAGAAACAATGTTTAACTAAAATGTTGCATATAGTCATTTCTCACATAAAATTCAAAATAGGGCGAATTAGCAAAAAGGGAAGGCAAAGCAGTCATTGCTCTAAAGAGGATGCTAACTGACCTAAGGGCAAACAACTTGAGAATACCATTTAAAATCTCAAAATTGCTCCATAAAACTAAATACTAATAAATACATCATTTATCATATTCACCAAGACAACAGGAAAGCAAGAAAAAAAGAGTTAATAAGTGGCTAAATACCTAGCTCATGCTTAACACACATAAAGAACTTAACGAAAGCAAACTAAACATCTAACAAAGAATTGAAACTGCGACTAATCTAGATGAAAAATGAAAATTTACAGAGCTGGAGAAACAAAATAAAACTAAAACGAGGAAGAAAATTACCTTTCTTGGGTGCAGTGAATGGGGGCTCGAATCTCAGGTCTACGCTTGAACGCGAACGACGCTCGGACCCTTTTCGAGTGCAATCCTCCACACCGAAACACAATAAAAAAAAATTTAACTGGGAAATCAATCTGACTCGGTATAGATTCTACTGGAAACTGGATTTTTAATTAAAATAGGACTAAGTTTAAAAGCTTTTTAATCGAAATTTTTTGTGTGTTCAACCCTGATTCCCCAAACCTTTTAACACTGAGGATGGGGTTCCTTTTTTATAGAACCCTGAAAACCCTAATTCCTCTTCATTATGGTTGTAAGGTGCGTAGGAATGGAGGGAAAAATCCCTCCAAAATGTACCAACAACCAATCACATGCGCGTATTTGGAATTAATAAGTGGAGAAAATCAGATGAAAGCAGAAGAAAGTGGAAGAAAACAAATTTACCCTCTTTTCAACGGTTGAATCCGGATGGGGGAAGGACGAGCCATTAATTCCCTTCCCCAAAATGGCCATGCATGGCCTGTGACCGTGAAAGGGCTCTGTGGATTTGTTGTTTTTGTCGGAGAGATAAAGAGAAAGAAGAGAGAAGATGAGGCGCGGCTGAAGTTCGGGTTAGGTTTAGAAAATGAAGAGATAAAAAAGATTGGGCTGGGTCGGTTTAAGCGGATATGGGCTGATGATATTGGGCTGGTTATTAATGGGTAGTGGGATGGATTGATGAATAAAAAAATGGACAGCTTATTATTTGGGTGCCAATGGGCTAGTCCGAAAAACAGTTGTTGTTGATTGGGTTCGGATTTGGGCTCAAAACTTAGCTGATGAAAGAACCAATTTGGGCTTCTAAATTTAAATAAAAGACCTTCTTCAATTAATGATATATCAACGTGTGCTAACTTATTATAAAATATATTTATTACTAAATAAAATTATACGATGTTGTAATAGTCGTGCGATAATATTTTTAAAGTTTAACAGTAAATAAATGCTATTGTTTAATTGCATAAAATAAAATGCGATGCGGTAAATAAAAATGTTAAAAGTGATCATATTGCAAATCATAATAATAATACTAATAATAATAATAATAATAATAATAATAATAATAATAATAAAAATAATAATAATAATAATGAGAAAAGCGACGGTATTAATAGAAAACTGATTAAAATTGTGGTAAAGTATAAACGACTATTCTTAAGCTGTCAAAAATATCAGAAACGCAAATAAATATTTTGGAAGAAAGGCGAGATAAAATTGGGTGTCAACAATACATATACATATTCATGATGTATTAAAAGTTCATATGCACATACATGATTAGTAGTGTTGGTCACAGGTATAGATTGAGTCTGTTACTCTTTTATCATTTGAGTTGAGATATATTGTTTCAGTTCTGCCTTACATACTCAGTACATTATTCATACTGACCTCCCTTTGCCTGGGGGCGCTGCGTTTCATGCCACGCAGGTGTATACAGATGAGTTGAAGACATTGGCTATAGGATGTTCCCAAGCTATCAGCTGGATTGGTGAGCTCCATCTCAGTTCGAAGTGTTGCCGAGTCAGAGTACTTATGCTATGGTATCTCGTGTATGTTAGAGACTTTTGCAAACAATGTCCTGTGGATAGTGTGTCGAGATGTCAACAGTTGTGTAAAGCGAACACGTAGGTCGATGTATTTTATGTTTTTTTTCTAAAGATTTTATTGTAACTAAAGGTTTTCTTTGATTTAACGATAAGGGAGAAGTCCCTGATTTGATGAAGATTTTTATTGAAAATTTTGTTATGTTTTACTTGACGGAAGCGTCATTTCGTTAATTAAAGGTTCACAAAAAGGTTGTGACTCACGGATGGAATGGTAGTATGGCACTCAGCCGAGTAGGGTCTTGGATGTCAGTTGCTGCCCTCCAGTTTGGGTCGTGACAGAACTGGTATCAGAGCAGTTCGTCCTAGGGGTTGTCTGTAGAGTCGTGTCCAGTAGAGTCTTGGTTATGGTGTGTTGCGCGCCACATTTATAAACAGGAGGCTACAGGACATTTAGGATGGTTACCCTTCTTTCATAGCTAAGATCGTGCAATGAGAGACAAGTCATCGGAAATGAAATTCCTTATACTAACCCTTGATTTCAGCAGAAGAATGGTACTGACAAAGGAAATGAATGATGATATTGGGATTACAGGGTCAATAGAAGTTGAACGAATCAGCACAGAGGTAAGTATTGGTAAAAAGGATTATAAGTCAGATATGGTAAGAATGTTGCAAGTACGATTGAAATGTATAGCTAATGAACGGAAGAGGAAGTGACTAGGGAAGTATAAAAGGACAATCGATAAAGGTTCAGGTATATTCTGAGTTGTGACGCATGAGGTAAGTTTCGTCCTCTTTGCATTTATGTTTGATATTGAGAGCCCTGTATGGCTAAGGTGTGCTAAGTATGTATATAATTGGCTCTGGGAGACATTGTATGTATTTTCTGGGCTGCGTGCAGGTCTTGGATAGTAAGAAATATAAGGGACGCTCTGCTTAAATTTTCCTAAAAATTTAAGGACAATGAGCAAAGATTTAGGAGATCGCGAAGATTATACATCTATGATTGCTATAGATTGATTAATGGGAAAGTATGAGACAAGTTGATATGGAATGATAAGATGAGGATGACGCTACAAGTGGACATTGGGCATTAGTTATTGGAATGAAAAGTACTATTTCGGCTGGACAGATAGTTGGGTACATCACTATTTCGAGTATCCCCAGGGGTTATTATAGGCAAGATTTGAGATTTAAAGTAGTATTTTTGGATAAGGACAAGTAGGGAACTTGAAGGATTCGTAAATGTAAGAACAAAAGTGATGACGAAAGGATTATTATAGGATGGAATTTCGATCAAGAATGGCAATGGAATATAACACCATAAGATAAAACCTTTAAGGGGGGAAACAAGTAAGTTTGAGTACGAGCATAAGGACTAAAATAATATGTCATAAATATTGTATTGGGAATGGATTACAGACATAGTTTGAAGTAAGGATTATTGTGGAAATAGGTTTAACAAGATCTGAAGGTAAGTCAGCAAATAAATAGAGTAACTGAAGAGTATCTTTTGAGACTGGACTAAAAATAATTAAAGAAAAGAAATTAAACGATATTCCAGTGGGGAACTTAATGTCCACAAAATGGGAAGGATATAACAAGAAAATAGAAGGGAATGCAAGGGAGTTTTAAGATGGTCTTAGTGTGGTTTGAAGAATGATTTATGGAGAAGATGATTAGCAGTCCGAAGGATTAAAATGGGTTACATTCGAGGTTTTGTAGGAACAAGTTCTATTGGGGGATTCAAGGAAAGTCGACAAATGAGTTCTACTGTGGCTTAATATAAACAGAAGGTTTTTACGACTAACTCAAAAGAAATGATTTATAGAAAGAATTATGGAATCGATTATATGTTAAAGTGGGGGTAAAGAATGTCATAAAGATATGGGCGGTTCTTGTCATACTTTGGGATGCTGGAGATATTAAGATGATTTTATATAAGTTAGATTAGTGACTTGGGGTTACTTAGTTCCTTAAGATCGGGAGTTGTCGGTAAAATGAAGTATAGTTAGAACTTATGTTTGCCATTGATACAGATATGATTACGTTGAGCAGAGCTACGACTAGTTAGAGAGTTAGCACAATTTCAAAGCGAGGGTTACGAGAGTATCAAGAGGCAAGTTATGAGATTTAGAGGTAAGTAAGGTAAAAAAATGAGAAAGATATGAGCTCTAGGAGTACATGAGGTCATAATTAGTTCAAACCTCAGTTAAGAGGCCAGAAGCGTCGTGCTTCGGTATCTAGGTATGTTAGTGATTTCTTCAGAAGCACGTTTTCCTACTTATGAGTTTCCAGAACAAAGAGATTAGCTACGAGAGTAGAGAAAGGTTAGTAAACCTATGATGTTAGGAAATTCAGTAGAAGGCTATGAAGGGTATGAGTGGATTTAAATAGGTTAAAAGTCGGGGAATGGACGATAAGATTTCAGGAAGGACAAAAGTAAGCGTAGAAAAGAGTGAGTAAATAACCAATGGAGACCTGCTATGGCGATGGTACTATTAAATGCGAAACGTTAACGGGAAGACTGATTCGATAAGGAAATGCACCAGAGAATGGGATCAGGGACAGAGTATAAAACTAGTTTAAACATTTGAGGATGAATGTTCTAAGGGGGGAGGGATGTTACACCCCGAAAAATTTCGCGTTACCAAGACTATATGTCACGACCCAAACTGGAGGGTTGCGACTGACACCCAAGACCCTACTCGGCGGAGTGCCATACTACTATTCCATCCATGAGTCACAACTTTTTGTGAACCTTTAATTTATGAAATGATGCTTCCGTCAAGTAAAACAGGAAAAACTTTTCCATAAAACTCTTTCGTCAAATCAGGGACTTCTCCCTTATCGTCAATTCGAAGAAAACCTTTAGTCACAATAAAATCTTTAAAAACAAAGCATAAAAACACATCTACCTATATGGTCGTTTTACATAACTGTCGACATCTCGACTCACTATCCACAGGACACTGTCTGCAAAAGTCTTAAACATACACGAGAAACCATAACCTAAGTACTCTGACTCGGCAACACTCCGAACTGAGATGGAGCTCACCAATCCAGCTGATAGTCTGGGAACATCCTATAGCCAAAGTCTTCTATTCAACTGTATACACCTGCGTGGCATGAAACGCAGCGCCCCCAGGCAAAGGGACGTCAGTACGAATAATGTACCGAGTATGTAAGGCAGAACTGAAACAAGATACCTCGATTCGGATGATAAAAGAGTAACAGACTCAACATGTATGTGTACATGGACTTTTGATGCAGCATGAGTATGTATATATGTATATATATATATATATAGGCATGCCTTCACCCTGCTCACAGCCCCTTCAGGCATAATAGCATAATGGCCCCTTCGGGCATCATAATCATCGTAGACCAGCTGATCAAGTGGTTTGCGTATATAACGCCTTAGCCAATTTTTCCTTCCCCATGAAATGATGTCGTGCATGTATGTAATATGCAAATGCATGAAAATCTTTGGAAACCATCAAAAGACTCCCTTCGAAGCAACTTTTAGTTCTAAACGGGAACTTCTTCCCTTTTCTTAAAAATGGAAACTTCTTCCCCTTTTCATTTGTCTCCTTCGAGACTCAAAAATCAAATATGAAATGCATATGAATAGGGAAACCTTATGAATGTCCCCTTCGGGATTTAGACATCATTACGAAAACGTACAACTTGTGGATGCCCCTTCGGTATTTAAGAGGTCAAGGATACGAATATCCCTACATTGTCTGGGAATAGAGTCTTTGGAATCAGTTTATTTGCTAGGTTCATTCAGATGATAAGGATCTTTATCTCTACCATAATCATCACCACTATCATATCTCACTTTGAATGATCCATAACATAAGCTGAGACCACATATCCTGAATATAATCAAGAATTATGTAGCACGCTCAGGCATAAGCTGAGGCCATATGTTATATAGCACGCTCAGGCTTAAGCTGAAGCCATATGTCATATGGCATGCTCAGACATAAGCTGAGGCCATATGTTATATAGCATGCTCAGACATAAGCTGAGGCCATATGTTATATAGCATGCTCAGACATAAGCTGAGGCCATATGTTATATAGCACGCTCAGACATAAGCTGAGGCCACATATTCTAAATATAATCCAGACTTATCTAGCACGCTCAGTCACGTCATGAAATCATCTAGAACCTTAGACTTGGAAATATCTAGGATTAGAGTAATCATAAGAATCTTCAGAAATTATAGACTTCTGGCATTTCTAGGAGTAAAAATATTATGCATGTCATGTATGGAATCAAAACATAGGAATCTTGCCTTTGAAAAAAAGGTTTAACCTTAATATACCTAGAGGCTCGCTTCTCGACTTTCCAACCTACTTCCTGTCTTGAAATCGACGTATAAAACCATTCATACTATTATTAGGCCCGTTGTTATATACTTATCCTAAGCCTCCAAATAAATCTTTCTAGAATCTGCCGAAATTTTGGCAGCATCTCCTCTGTTTATATGCCTAGCCCAAAATCTCAATTCAGCAACCAACAACAACAACAACAATACCAACATCAACAATAATATTATCAACACCAAAATATTCCATAAACACCCCACACGATGTTTAATCCAATTTCTCGACCCAAAAATTCAGTATACGCTCATGTAGTAACTTTTCCTCCATAGATAAGCTAAAATCAATACTAATAAGGAAAGATTCATACCTTTCATCTGCTATAATTGCAATATCTTCTATTAACCTTGAATCCAAGCCAAGTTTCACCGCAATTCGATATTATAATCGTAGCTATGTGTTGTCCGAACTTAAATTCGAGGATTTTACTTATTTACGTTAAAATCTAGTGGGCGGAAGTTGGGAGAATTTTCTAGAAGATTTGGGAAATATTTGGAGTATTTCTTGGCTGAAAATGAGGTTTAGGATCAGATTTGATCCTTAAATAGTGGGTCAAATTCGGGTCGGGGTCACTGTAGCAATACTGTATCAAGTCGGTACTGTAGCAATTACTGCAGCAGCACTGTAGCAGCTCTGTTACTGTATCAGCGTTTCTACTCTGTCAGCCTAACTTGTAACGTCCATAATTATCCACTTCAATGCCATATCGATGAGCGGTTTGTTGCGCTGGAAACTAGACACAACGAACTTTATTTTAGGCTTTTACTTTGCCTCAAAACTCCTCATCTACTAAAAGATATTCTTTCTCCAAGTTGGGCCAAAATTACCCCTCATATTTTCTTCCAAGTTCCAACAAATTTAATTTCCTTAATTCACTTGTCCTTCAATACTTCCATAGCTTACTATATGAACTTAAACCTTTATAACCATAAGATAGGCGCATATCACTCCAGTGTTCACAATTAAGCAGTTAACACCTTCTGAACTCAACGTCCAAACTGCAAGGTGTAACATCTCTTTCCCGGTTACGACTTACAAGATCATAATTCATCCCTTACTTAACAATATACTTAATAATGCTTCGTTCCTCATAATTCAAAATTTTTTTACCTAGCCATAGCTTGACATACTTATGTTCAAATATAACAAGTGCTTCTCCGAAAGTACGGGGTGTAACACTGTAGACGGCTTAGTATGAGCTCAAGGGAGAGTAAAGTTATACAAGGATTAGGGATGAATATTATATTATATGAGTATAAGAATAACATATATGAGACATTTGGAGACCGTATGGTGTAAATCAGTTAATACGTTACTTGATGAATAGCCCTCGTAACCATAAGTTAAGATGGGGCCCACATAGGCTTTATAAAGGACATATGAAAAGTTATATGAGTAGTACATGAGAAGTTGAGAAAGTCTTAAGAAGGACCCTTAAGCCAAATATGGGCATAAGCCCTCCAAAAGGATGATTTAAGGATACGTTTTCGGATGATCTAACTTGAAGAGGCCAAAACGCCATTATAAGTTCGGAATTTGGAAACACACCAAAAATGAAAGTTATAGATAATTGAAATATCTTTCCAACCATAGATCGTGGGCCCTCATACAATAACGGGATCAAGAGTTATGACCTTTTTACTAAATGAATGCATAGATAGTAAAATAAGCCTGCGCGAACGCGCCAAGAGTCTGCGCGAAAGCACTGAGAAAATTTTAAGTCGGTTTGGGCAGATTCTAGAACTCTATTTAAGGGGGGCTTACCCCTCTTTCTTTATCCAAAACCCATAAGAATCGCCAAAAAATTTGGAAACTTTCCCCCAACTCCCAAACACCAAACTTTAGCCCAAATCAAGTTTAATCTCCGGATTTAGGTTCCGACAGCGTATAGTTGCGGTTATAAAATCGTATTGCGGCGAGTCCTGGCTTGAACTCAAGGTGGAAAGTGAAGATATTGCGGTTCTAGCGGAGGAAAGGTATGAATCCTCCTTTATTGATATTGATTTAGGTTTGTTTATGGAGATAAAGCTATTAAATACTCGTATAACGAGTTGGTTAGTTGAGAATATTGGAAAAACATCGTGTGGGATGTTTGTGGAAAATATTGGTATTGATGATATTGTTGTTGATGTTGGTATTGTTGTTGTTGTTGTTGGTTGCTGGATTGTGATTTCGGGCTAGGCATATAAACAGGAGACGTGCTGCCCGAATTTCGGTAGATTTTAAATGGATTTAAATTGAAGACTTAAGACAAGTGTGTGATGGTGAGCCTAACGATAGTATGACTGGTTTTACATGTAGATTACAAGACAGAAGGTAGGTTGGAAAGTCGAGAAGTGAGCTTCTAGGTATATTAAGGTTATCTTTTCTTTCATTTTGGCATGATCTATGACAGGAGCGAAACATAACGATATCCATAATGAATCCACTCCTAGATGTACGAGCTCGTGTCCTTATGTTTATATGGGTGTTGTCCATATCCCGAGTTCCTGAGTTCCTTGACCTCTTAAGTCCCAAAGGGGCATCCATAAGTTTTACATTTTCATAATGATGTCTAAATCCCAAAGGGGACATTCATAAGGTTTCTTTATTCATATGCATTTCATATTTGATTTCTAAGTCTCGAAGGAGACAAATAAAAGGGGGAAGAAATTCCCATTTTGAAAAAGGGAAGAAGTTCCCCTTTTGAACTAAAGGTTGCTCCGAAGGGAGTCTTTTGATGTTTTACAAAGATTATTATGCATTTGCACATTTATATATGTACGACATGATATTATGGGGCATGGGAAGGGCTATGGCATTATATACGCAAACCACCTGATAAACTGGTATATGATGATTGAGATGCCCGAAGGGGCTGCCCGATGGGGCCATTATGATATGATGCCCGACGGGGAGAAGCTCGAAGGATCAAATGGGTAATGGTGCATATATATATATACGTGTTTTCAAAAGTGCATTATGCTATTATGCCCGAAGGGGCTACGAGCAAGGCGAAGGCATGCATTATATACATATACATATTCATGACGTATTAAAAGTTCATATGCACATACATGATTCGTAGTGTTGGTCACAGGTACAAATTGAGTCTGTTACTTTTTTATCATTCGAGTTGAGATATATTGTTTCAGTTCTGCCTTACATACTCGGTACATTATTCGTAGTGACGTCCCTTTGCCTGAGGGCACTGCGTTTCATGCCACGCAGGTGTATACAGATGAGTAGAAGACATTGGCTATAGGATGTTCCCAGGCTATCAGCTGGATTGGTGAGCTCCATCTCAGTTCAGAGTGTTGCCGAGTCAGAGTACTTATGCTATGGTATCTCGTGTATGTTAGAGACTTTTGCAAACAATGTCCTGTGGATAGTGTGTCGAGATGTCAACAGTTGTGTTAAGCGACCATGTAGGCCGATGTATTTTATACTTTGTTTCTAAATATTTTATTGTAACTAAAGGTTTTCTTTGATTTAACGATAAGGGAGAAGTCCCTGATTTGACGAAAGAGTTTTATTGAAAAGTTTGTCATGTTTTACTTGACGGAAGCGTCATTTCGTAAATTAAAGGTTCACAAAAAGGTTGTGACTCATGGATGGAATGGTAGTATCTCACTCAGCCGAGTAGGGTCTTGGGTGTCAATCGCGGCCCTCCGGTTTGGGTCGTGACACTATATTTCTGATGTATACAATATTATTCATATACATAGCAAACCATGATATTAGCAATACAAGGATTATTAATTCAGGGATAAGCATGGTCGAGGACGGAACTGCCCTTAATACACGAAACTAAACAGTGAATAAAAAATAATTCCAATATAACTAATCCAACATTACTAATCTCAATGTTACACCCTATTCAATATTATTCCTATGCACTCTATCAAACAAGCCTCAAGTGTAACTGTAAGGCCAAAGATAAATGAATATTTTGGATTTTGTTTTCTCACAATAAGATATTACTCCCTCTGTGTCAATTCACGTGACACTCTCTCCTTTTTAGTTAGTCCAAAAAAGAATGATACTTTTCTATATTTAATAACAATTCAACTTTAACTTTACCTTTTCCCCTAATGAAAATATTTCTAGCCAAAACAATTTATATGATTTATGTTAGACCACAAATTTCAAAAGTATTCTTTTATTTCTTTAATTTTGTGTCCAATTAAGCAACTTTATATAAAATGGGACGGAGAGAGAATGATTATTATTATCTATCTATATATAATAGGAGAGGCAAAAACATGATGTGATGACAAGTGTCATCACCAGAAAAAACATATTTAATAATTAAAATATATTTATATATAATAGGAAAGGCAAAAGCATGATAGGATGACAAGTGTCATCACCACAAAATTTCTATTTTAAAATATTAAAATGCAAATTTTGTAAACAAATAATAATAAGAAGAAAAACCCACGTTTGCAGTTTTTTTAAAGAAACAAATAATTTGGAAATAAGTAAATGAAAAAACTAAAAACTGCCATTGATACTAAAACTGTCAAGTAGAAACCACCAACTATACTCCACTTCCCCAATTCTCTCAACTACACTAGACACATCTTATATTCACGGATAAAGGACGTTTTCTGCATCTTAAAAAACACAAACAATGAACCAGAAGTGGAAGCATTGTAGAAGTTCTTTAAGAAGCATCTTACAATATGATGGTTTGATATATAAGGTGGGTTGTTCTTTTTCTTTTTTTTTTTTAAATTTCTTCTTTTGTGCTTTGGTTATTGTTGCTTTATTACTTAAATTTATAATCCCTCTGTCCCGATTGTTTTAATTTTATCTATTTATGGTATTTTTATAAGTTGAGTATAGAATATTATGTGCAAAAGATGACAGGAAATTCATGTCACCATCGGGATGAATGTTATCAATATGCAGTGAATACTCATACAGTAATTTTTTGCTTAAAATATGGTTTAGAGGATGAAAAGGTATGGTAATGTTCTTCATGTGTTACACCTCGGAAATTTTTCCGTTGGTACGAAAGTGAATGAACTAGTGATGAATATGAGTGCATGATGTCCATGAGCAAGAAATGATATTTGATGACCTTAGGCGAGATTGCAAAGGTATCCGATGTGAAATGAGAAAGTTGGCCAAGTTAAGATGAGATATAAGGTGAGCAATGCATGTGCATGGACGTGGGTGATTAAAATGAGAAGTCTAAGAAATATGGGAAGTTGCAGAATTGCAACTGCCCAGTGGTCGTAAAGTCCTAGGACGGACCTTAAACTGGCATACGGTCCATAAACTAGCAGGTCGTAAACTGCCATGCAAGGCTTCAACATTCTGCCAGTCGAGAAATGGTAAAAATACGACCTGGAGGACGGACCGTAAAGTGATTTACGGCTCGTAAACCATGGTCGTAAATCACCATGCAAGCAGCCAAAGCTTCTGGTTCTGGAAATGGTTAAAGACGATCGCGAGGGATGGTCCGTAAATTGCAATACGGGACATAAACCATGATGGACGACCACTGTTCACCTCAGTACAGATTTTGCAATTCATTAAATAAAGGGACCAACACTTGTTTTATATCATTACAACATTACACCACTTATCTCTAAAACTTCTCTCTACATTTATTACACAAGTTTTCAAGGATATTTGAGGATCAACAACATTAAATAAGTGAATCAAGAGTAAGGGAATCATCAAAGATCATCGAAGTCAAGAAATCCAAATGGAGAAAAACTAGGGTTTTGCTTAAAGAGGAGTATTATCAACTAAAGCTTGTTCCTAAAACTTCTAAGGTAAGATTCATGATATTTATATGATGTTTAAGATATTGGAGAGTTAAAATGCATGGATTGTAGAAAATATGGTCAATTAGGTCATGAATGATGAATAGTGACATTTTGAGGAATAGTTTGAATTGAATCATGAATGTTGTCGTGTTGAGATATGAATGTGTTACAAATGGTATTGAGATCATGAACTCGAAACTTTAGACGAATGGACGAAGTAGAATGTTATGACCATAAATATGGGTGAATTAGAAGCAAATTGAGAAATCTAGATTATGTGGATGAAGTGAATGACTAACGGCCATTGTTATGATATTAATGAAGGTAGAAACGCTAACATTGGAAGGAAGCGTGCAAGTGTAGAATAGTTCGACGAAAAGGTATGTAAGGCCAACCCTTCTTTCATAAGGCATGGTTCCTTGGCCAAACTCTTAAATCCTCTATATGAGTACGTTGTTTTCAATTGGTTGATATTCCGAGCTCATAAGCTCACGATTCTTGATATGTACTACGATTGTACCACGCACCTCATACGACGAGTAGGCCTATGATATAGAAGTAACGATAATGATGATGATAGTAATGATAATAATGATGCTAAAGGTGCCTACGGGCTATTATACTTATATGTGTGCCTATGAAGGGCTATAATGAAACCCCGAGCTTATAACGCCGGGTAGAATATATGTATATGATTATGTATAAAGTATGTATATGATTACGAAACACCCGCACACCTCTGCAGATGGTACGGATAACCCTGAAGCCTTGGTAGGTCCAGGTATGAGTAACCTTGAACCTTGGTTGGCCAAGTATGTATGAAACACCGATCCTATGAGGTCGGGTATGCTATGTAAATGTTATGTATATGAAATGACTAAGTATATAATATGAATATGAATGTGATAAGACTATGTATACGAATACGAGAACAATTATGGTACGAGTACTATTATGGAATACGGATGATGATATATGTATACGAGTACGTATGAGAAATGGAAAGTCCCTATGAAAGGCAAGTAAGTGCTATGACGATGATATTATTGTCTCCCCTCCTATGTTATTTTCATATGTAGATTCATTATTCTTATATATCGATGTTGATCATGCTTTACATACTCAGTACATTCTTCGTACTGACGTCCTTTTGTTTTTGGACGCTGCGTCAGGCCCGCAGGTACACAGGGAGACAGACCTGATCCATAGCTGCTTATTCAGAGATTACATAGCAGAGCTCCATTCCTTCCGGAGCCATAGCTTTTGGGTACTCATTCTTTTGTGTATATAATTATGGGCATAGCAGGGTCCTGTCTCGCTCATGTGATATGTCATACTCTCTTAGAGGCTCGTAGTCATGTGTATGTATGTTTAGATATGTCTGGCCTTGTCGGCCCATGTTTTGTATATCTTTTGTCGGCCAGGTTGGCCCATGTATATTTGATGTGGCATAAATGACAATTACGATATTATGGTAATGTCGTCCAATGGGACTAGTTGAAGAATGAATGGAAATGTATATCTAATTACGTGGCTCACCTAGATGTAGGCATAAGAGTAAGCTAAGAGGGTGCCCGGGTGGGCTAGCACCGGGTGCTCGTCGCGGCCCCCTATTAGGGTCGTGACAAAAGTGGTATCAGAGCAGTTAAGTCCTAGGGTGTGTCTACGAGCCATGTCTAGTAGAGTCTTGGTTATGGGTGTGTTGCGCGCCACACTTATAAACAAGAAGCTGCAGACATTTTAGGAATAAATGACCTTCCTTCTTCATAAGAATCGTGCGATAGAGCCATGATGTAAGAAATTATTGTTCCTTAATCGTGTGTTGTGTATTTCAGAGATGCCCAAAAAGGGAAAGACTACGGCAGCCCAAAAGGGCAAGACGGTGGCAGAAAAGTGGGCTGAAAGAGCACCGCCACCGATAGTAGAGGAAAGTGAGTCCCAGAGTGCGGCCCAATCCCAGTCTTCCCAGACAGTGCCGGTTATTGAGGAGCATGAGAGAGCTCCAGTTCCTCCCCTGGATGCTTCAGGCCAAGATGTCAAAGAGGCCATACAATTGCTTACATAGTTGGTTGCTGCTCAAAGTCAGCGGCAAGGTACGAGGCAGGGTGACAGGGCTGTTAGTACAAGGGCCCGTGATTTCATTACTTTAAACCCTCCGGAGTTCTTTGGGTCAAAGCCGGAGGAGGATCCTCAGGACTTCATTGATGGTATGTTGAGGACGCTCAGATTGATACACGCTTCAGACACCGAGTCGGTGGAGTTAGCGTCATATAGATTAAGAGATGTCTCGGTCCAATGGTATACGGTTTGGATGGCTTCACGGGGAGCCAATTCACCTCCCCCGGTATGGCAAGAGTTTGTTGATGCTTTTCTCCGTCATTATATGCCCCCAGAAGTTCGGCGAGCTAGGGCCGATAAATTCTTGAACTTGAGGCAAGGCAGTATGAGTGCCCTAGAGTATAGCCTCCGTTTTAACTCCTTGGCTAGGTATGCTTCGGCCATGGTAGCAGATATGGGCGACAGGGTACACCGATTTGTAAAGGGCCTAGGGCCCCATCTGATGGACAAATTCTTGACTGCGTCCCTTCAGGACGGTATGGATATTGCACGCATTCAGGCACATGCTCAGAATTTAGAGAAAATCCTACAGCAGCGGAGAAGTGAACGTGAGCAGAATAGGGGACATAGCAAAAGGGCCAGATCTTCGGGCCCAATGAGTGATTCCAGAGGCGGACATAGGCAACAGTTCCCTAGACATTCGGGCTATTCTATGACCAGTGCACCTCCACGGTTTTCAGGCCAGAGCCTTGATAGATCTACTCATCCCGGGCCGAGTCAGAGCTATTCGGGGTCCCAATTTAGAGGTGATTCAGGCCAGTCAAGGCCACCTATACCACGATGTTCCCAGTGTGGGAAGTCGCATTGGGGTCAATGCCGATTGGGTTCAGATGTTTGCTATTCATGTGGTCGACCAGGCCATATTATGCGTGATTGCCCCTCAGTACATGGTAGAGGTAGGACCCAACCATCAGGGTCGGTAGCCGGATCTTCGGCATCTGTACGCCCTACGGGGCCAGGTTCACATGCGCCAGTCGGCCATGGTAGAGGCAGAGGGAGAGTCCCCAGTACTAGCGGTCCTCAGCACCGTATTTATGCTTTGGCTGGAAGCCAAGATCTTGAGTCTTCTCCTGACGTAGTCACAGGTATATTATCGGTATTCTCTCATGATGTATATGCTTTGATTGATCCGGCCTCCACCTTATCCTATGTTACTCCTTATATTGCGGTTCAATTTATAGTCGAGCCGGAGTCGATCAAACCTTTTGAGGTGTCTACACCCGTGGGTGAATCGGTAATAGCTAGCCGAGTATATAGAGATTGTGTAGTTATGATTTGTGACTGTCGTACCATGATTTATTTGCATGAGCTAGAAATGGTAGATTTTGACGTCATTATGGGCATGGATTGGTTGGCTTCTCGTTATGCCAATGTTGATTGTAGAATGAAGATGGTTCGTTTCCAACTCTCGGGAGAACCAGTCTTAGAGTGGAAAGGGAATACGGCGTCACCAAAGGGTAGGTTTATTTCCTATCTAAAGGCAAGGAAGATGATCACGAAAGGATGTATTTATCATCTAGTGCGAGTTCAAGATATAGAAGCTGAATCGCCGATTCTTCAGTCAGTTCCCGTAGTGAATGAATTTTCGGATGTGTTCCCGGAAGAGCTTTCAGGCCTTCCTCCCGAGCGGGAGATTGACTTTGCTATTGATGTGTTGCCAGACACTAAACCTATATCTATTCCTCCTTATAGAATGGCACCCGCCGAACTGAAAGAATTGAAAGAGCAATTGAAAGACTTGCTTGGTAAAGGCTTCATTAGGCCTAGTTCATCCCCATGGGGAGCGCCCGTATTGTTTGTCCGAAAGAAAGATGGCTCTTTGAGAATGTGCATTGATTATAGGCAATTGAATAAAGTAACGATTAAGAACAAATATCCTCTCCCGAGGATTGATGATTTATTTGATCAATTGCAAGGTGCCAAATGGTTTTCAAAGATTGATTTGAGGTCCGGGTATCATCAAGTGAGAGTTAGGGAGAAAGATATCCCTAAGACGGCTTTTAGAACGAGATATGGTCATTTTGAGTTCCGGGTAATGTCGTTTGGGCTAACTAATGCGCCAGCGGTGTTTATGGATATGATGAATAATGTGTTCAGGCCCTTCTTGGATCTATTTGTGATAGTGTTTATTGACGATATCTTGGTGTATTCTAGATCCGAGGCGGAACATGCGGATCATTTGCGTATTGTCCTCGGAGTTCTTCGAACTCGAGAGTAATTTGCAAAGTTTTCCAAATGCAAGTTTTGGTTGAACTCGGTAGCATTTTTAGGGTATATCGTTGCAGCCGATGGCTTTCGAGTGGATAGCCAAAAGATTGAGGCTGTGAAGACTTGGCCAAGGCCCACAACTCCTACGGAGGTTCGTAGCTTTCTAGGCTTAGCAGGTTATTACAAAAGATTTGTTGAAGGTTTTTCTTCTATTTCTGCACCACTCACAAAGTTGACCCAGAAATCGGCAAAGTTTCAATGGACAGATGTTTGTGAACGTAGTTTCCAAGAGTTAAAGGGTAGATTGACTTCTGCCCCAGTTCTGACACTTCCAGAGGGATTGGAAGGATATGTCGTTTATTGTGATGTTTCAGGCGTTGGGCTAGGCTGTGTATTGATGCAACATGGCAAAGTGATTGCGTATGCTTCAAGGCAATTGTGAAAACATGAGCAGAATTATCCTACCCATGATCTAGAATTGGCCGCAGTGGTTCATGCATTAAAGATATGGAGACATTACTTATATGGTGTCCACGTGGATATTTATACAGATCATAAGAGCCTTCAATACATCGTCAAGCAGAAAGAGTTAAATTTGCGACAACGACGATGGTTGGAATTGTTGAAAGACTACGATGTTGATATTTTGTATCACCCCGGAAAGGCAAATGTTGTAGCTAATGCTCTTAGCCGTAGGTCGATGGGAAGTCTAAGTGATGTACGACCAGAAAAGAGGGAAATGGCCCGTGAGCTCCAACAGTTAGCTAGCCTAGGGGTCCGAGTAATGGACTCAGGTAGCAGCGGAGCTACTATTCATAATTCGGCAGTCTCGTCGCTGGCAGCAGAAGTGAAGGAGCGACAATATGAGGGTCCCATGCTAGCGCAGTACAGAGATGCACTCCCTCAGAAAGAGGAGTCAGCATTTGATATTTCAGGAGACGGAGTTCTCCGATGCCGAGGCAGATTATGTGTCCCTGATGTGGCAAGTCTACGCCACCAGATTTTGAGAGAAGCTCATTGTTCCCGTTACTCCGTTCACCCCGGAGCGACGAAGATGTATCACGACCTTAAGTCTATATATTGGTGGAATAGGATGAAGAAAGATATAGCGGACCTTGTAGCCCAATGTCCTAATTGTCAACAAGTGAAAATCGAGCACCAAAAGTCAGGCGGATTGTTGCAAGCTATAGAAATATCAACGTGGAAGTGGGAAGTGATTAATATGGACTTCATTACGGGGTTACCTCGTTCTCGACGTAAGTATGACTCCATATGGGTGATTGTGGATAGACTCACAAAATCATCTCATTTCTTACCGGTCAGAACGACCTATGCGGCAGAAGATTATGCAAGGCTTTACCTTAAAGAGATAGTGAGACTCCATGGCGTTCCGGTATCTATTATCTCCGATAGAGGTACTCAGTTTACAGCAAAATTTTGGGAGTCTTTTCAGGAGGGTCTAGGGACCCAAGTGAGCCTTAGCACGGCATTTCACCCACAGACCGATGGGCAAGCTGAACGTACTATTCAGACTTTTGACGATATGTTACGAGCATGTATGATAGACTTTGGAGGAAATTGGGATGACCATTTGCCACTCATTGAGTTTGCTTACAATAACAGTTATCATTCTATCATTCAAATGGCACCGTATGAAGCTTTATATGGGCGAAAGTGCAGATCCCCAATTGGGTGGTTTGAAACCGGAGAAACTAAGTTGATAGGGCCAGACTTGGTTCAGCAGGCCATCGAGAAAGTTAAGCTCATACAAGATCGGTTGTTAGCAGCCCAAAGTCGTCAAAAGTCCTATGCGGATAATCATCGAAGGGACTTAGAGTTCGCAGTGAAAGATTGGGTGTTCTTGAAAGTGTCGCCGATGAAGGGCGTTATGAGATTTGGCAAAAAGGGGAAACTTAGTCCCCGGTATATTGGGTCATATGAGATTGTACGAAAGATAGGCAAAGTGGCCTATGAGTTAGATCTACCTCCCGAGTTGGAGGCAGTCCATCCAGTATTCCACGTCTCGATGCTTTGAAAATGTGTCGGAGATCCTACGAGGATCGTCCCAGTAAATGATGTTCAAGTGAAAGAAAAGTTGTCTTACGAAGAAATACTCATTGCCATATTAGATAGGCAAGTACGGAGGCTTAGAAACAAAGAAGTGGCCTCAGTTAAGGTTCTATGGAGAAGCAGTAAACGAGAGGAAATGACGTGGGAAGCGGAAGAAAGTATGCGATCCAAATACCCACATTTATTTCAGCCCTTGGAAGAGATCCAAGATGAGACGTCAAGATCATAAGGTATGCCTGTTTTCCTTTTATGCTTTTAGGTCGTGTGTGGCCAAATTTTTATGCTATTATGTTGTGGCCCTGTGAGGCATCGATATTATGGGTTGTTGTGGCCGGATGGTAGTGCCATATTATAGGGGAAACTCTGGCAAAACTTTTATAGAATCCCCGAAGACTTTAACATTCGAGGACGAATGTTCTTAGGGGGGGGAGAATGTTATACCTTGAAAATTTTTCCGTTGGTACGAAAGTGAACGAACTAGTGATGAATATGAGTGCATGATGTCCATGAGCAAGAAAAGACGTTTGATGACCTTAGGCGAGATTGCAAAGGTATCCGATGTGAAATGAGAAAGTTGGCCAAGTTAAGATGAGATATAAGGTGAGCAATGCATGTGCATGGACGTGGGTGATTAAAATGAGAAGTCTAAGAAATATGGGAAGTTGCAGAATTGCAACTGCCCAGTGGTCGTAAAGTCCTAGGACGGACCGTAAACTGGCATACGGTCCATAAACTAGCAGGTCGTAAACTGCCATGCAAGCCTTCAACTTTCTGTCAGTCGAGAAATGGTAAAAATACGACCTGGAGGACGGACCGTAAAGTGATTTACGGCCCGTAAACCATGGTCGTAAATCACCATGCAAGCAGCCAAAGCTTCTGGTTCTGGAAATGGTTAAAGACGATCGCGAGGGACGATCCGTAAACTGCAATACGGGACGTAAACCATAATAGACGACCACTGTTCACCTCAGCATAGATTTTGCAATTCATTAAATAAAGGGACCAACACTTGTTTTATATCATTACAACATTACACCACTTCTCTCTAAAACTTCTCTCTACATTTATTACACAAGTTTTCAAGGATATTTGAGGATCAACAACATTAAATAAGTGAATCAAGAGTAAGGGAATCATCAAATATCATCCAAGTCAAGAAATCCAAATGGAGAAAAACTAGGGTTTTGCTCAAAGAGGAGTATTATCAACTAAAGCTTGTTCCTACAACTTCTAAGGTAAGATTCATGATATTTATATGATGTTTAAGATATTGGAGAGTTGAAATGCATGGATTGTAGAAAATATGGTCAACTAGGTCATGAATGATGAATAGTGACATTTTGAGGAATAGTTTGAATTGAATCATGAATGTTGTCGTGTTGAGATATGAATGTGTTACAAATGGTATTGAGATCATGAACTCGACACTTTAGACGAATGGACGAAGTTGAATGTTATGGCCATAAATATGGGTGAATTAGAAGCAAATTGAGAAATCTAGATTATGTGGATGATGTGAATGACTAACGGCCACTGTTTTGATATTAATGAAGGTAGAAACGCTAACATTGGAAGGAAGTGTGCCATTGTAGAATAGTTCGACTAAAAGGTATGTAAGGCCAACCCTTCTTTCATAAGGCATGGTTCCTTGGCCAAACTCTTAAATCCTCTATATGAGTATGTTGTTTTCAATTGGTTGATATTCCGAGCTCATAAGATGACGATCCTTGATATGTACTACGATTGTACCACGCACCTCATACGACGAGTAGGCCTATGATATAGAAGTAACGATAATGATGATGATAGTAATGATAATAATGATGCTAAAGGTGCCTACGGGCTATTATATTTATATGTGTGCCTATGAAGGGCTATAATGAAACCCCGAGCTTATAGCGCCGGGTAGAATATATGTATATGATTATGTATAAAGTATGTATACGATTACGAAACGCGCGCACACCTCTGCAGATGGTACGGATAACCCTGAAGCCTTGGTAGGGCCAGGTATGAGTAACCTTGAGCCTTGGTTGGCCAAGTATGTATGAAACACCGATCCTATGAGGTCGGGTATGCTATGTAAATGTTATGTATATGAAATGACTAAGTATATAATATGAATATGAATGTGATAAGACTATGTATACGAATACGAGCACAATTATGGTACGAGTACTATTATGGAATACGGATGATGATGTATGTATACGAGTACGTATGAGAAATGGAAAGTCCCTATGAAAGGCAAGTAAGTGCTATGACGATGATATTGTTGTCTCCCCTCCTATGCTATTTTCATATGTTGATTCATTATGCTTATATATCGATGTTGATCATGCTTTACATACTCAGTACATTCTAAGTACTGACGTCCTTTTGTTTGTGGACGTTGCGTCATGCCCGCAGGTGCACAGGGAGACAAACCTGATCCATAGTTGCTTATTCAGATATTATGGAATACGGATGATGATGTATGTATACGAGTACGTATGAGAAATGGAAAGTCCCTATGAAAGGCAAGTAAGTGCTATGACGATGATATTATTGTCTCCCCTCCTATGCTATTTTCATATGTTGATTCATTATGCTTATATATCGCTGTTGATCATGCTTTACATACTCAGTACATTCTAAGTACTAACGTCCTTTTGTTTGTGGACGTTGCATCATGCCCGCAGGTGCACAGGGAGACAGACCTGATCCATAGCTGCTTATTCAGATATTACGGCCCGTAAACCATGGTCGTAAATCACCATGCAAGCAGCCAAAGCTTCTGGTTCTGGAAATGGTTAAAGACGATCGCGAGGGACGGTCCGTAAACTGCAATACGGGACGTAAACCATAATGGACGACCACTGTTCACCTCAGCACAGATTTTGCAATTCATTAAATAAAAGGACCAACACTTGTTTTATATCATTACAACATTACACCACTTCTCTCTAAAACTTCTCTCTACATTTATTACACAAGTTTTCAAGGATATTTTGAGGATCAACAACATTAAATAAGTGAATCAAGAGTAAGGGAATCATCAAAGATCATCCAAGTCAAGAAATCCAAATGGAGAAAAACTAGGGTTTTGCTCAAAGAGGAGTATTATCAACTAAAGCTTGTTCCTACAACTTCTAAGGTAAGATTCATGATATTTATATGATGTTTAAGATGTTGGAGAGTTGAAATGCATGGATTGTAGAAAATATGGTCAACTAGGTCATGAATGATGAATAGTGACATTTTGAGGAATAGTTTGAATTGAATCATGAATGTTGTCGTGTTGAGATATGATTGTGTTACAAATGGTATTGAGATCATGAACTAGACACTTTAGACGAATTGACGAAGTTGAATGTTATGACCATAAATATGGGTGAATTAGAAGCAAATTGAGAAATCTAGATTATGTGGATGATGTGAATGACTAACGGCCACTGTTATGATATTAATGAAGGTAGAAACGCTAACATTGGAAGGAAGCGTGCCATTGTAGAATAGTTCGACGAAAAGGTATGTAAGGCCAACCCTTCTTTCATAAGGCATGGTTCCTTGGCCAAACTCTTAAATCCTCTATATGAGTATGTTGTTTTCAATTGGTTGATATTCCGAGCTCATAAGATGACGATCCTTGATATGTACTACGATTGTACCACGCACCTCATACGACGAGTAGGCCTATGATATAGAAGTAACGATAATGATGATGATAGTAATGATAATAATGATGCTAAAGGTGCCTACAGGCTATTATATTAATATGTGTGCCTATGAAGGGCTATAATGAAACCCCGAGCTTATAGCGCCGGGTAGAATATATGTATATGATTATGTATAAAGTATGTATACGATTACGAAACGCGCGCACACCTCTGCAGATGGTACGGATAACCCTGAAGCCTTGGTAGGGCCAGGTATGAGTAACCTTGAGCCTTGGTTGGCCAAGTATGTATGAAACACCGATCCTATGAGGTCGGGTATGCTATGTAAATGTTATGTATATGAAATGACTAAGTATATAATATAAATATGAATGTGATAAGACTATGTATACGAATACGAGCACAATTATGGTATGAGTACTATTATGGAATACGGATGATGATGTATGTATACGAGTACGTATGAGAAATGGAAAGTCCCTATGAAAGGCAAGTAAGTGCTATGACGATGATATTATTGTCTCCCCTCCTATGCTATTTTCATATGTTGATTCATTATGCTTGTATATCGATGTTGATCATGCTTTACATACTCAGTACATTCTAAGTACTGACGTCCTTTTGTTTGTGGACGTTGCGTCATGCCCGCAGGTGCACAGGGAGACAGACCTGATCCATAGCTGCTTATTCAGATATTACATAGCAGAGCTCCATTCCTTCCGGAGCCATAGCTTTTGGGTACTCATTCTTTTGTGTATATAATTATGGGCATAGCGGGGTCCTGTCTCGCTCATGTGATATGTCATACTCTCTTAGAGGCTCGTAGTCACGTGTATGTATGTTTAGATATGTTTGGCCTTGTCAGCCCATGTTTTGTATATCTTTTGTCGGCCAGGTTGGCCCATGTACATTTGATGTGGCATAAATGCCAATTATGATATTATTGTAATGTCGTCCAATGGGACTAGTTGACGAATGAATGGAAATGTATGTCTAATTACGTGGCTCACCTAGATGTAGGCATAATAGTAAGCTAAAAGGATGCCCGGGTGGGCTAGCACCGGGTGCTCGTCGCGGCCCCCTAGTCGGGTCGTGACATCATGTATGTATGTGCATTTAATCATCTTTCCACTGATACATATAATTATCTATCACTCTAGGAAAATATTTTTTCCATACTCATTAGATTGAAATATGTTAAGCCATGTTTTGATGTTTGTGATAAAGTTTATGCTTCGACGCTTTTTAATTTATATTCGGGATATTTTTTATCTTTGCATATGTTCTTTTTTCTACTTTGTTTAACCGAAGAATTATCAGTTATTGTCGGGATTAAAAAAAATCATATTTTACTCTTACGTAGGTAAGAAAATATGAAGAGCATAAAACTTGAAGAGTGGTACTATGTTGATCTACTTTAATCTATTTACGTGTGATGTACATTTTTCAGTTAATAAAGAGAATTGTCTTTCCTAGAGGTTACAATTTTCAATCCTTTTGTGCTTAGAAGGACCTGTTCATATAAATATCCATGGCTTGCATTATTAATTCAAAGTTCTTAGTTTTGTTCATGCGATAATTGTATCATCTTAGTGTATTTTGACGAGACTGTTTAAACATTAAAGGTGTGGGTGGTCTTAGATATCTCACAAGATTACATGCATGCTCTTAACATTAGATTCTTTTTGTAATATGAACATTTCATTGCTAATATAATTAAATTACACTTTATTTTTTTTATTGCATGTAATATACAATAATAATTATTACAACTATCATAGCTTCTCTATTTATAACTTTGGATGAATTCAAAATTACAATTTAGCTTTAACTAGTACGAGTACCAGCGCGATGCGTGGATCGTTGCAAAGAAGAAAAAGCCGAGAGAGTTATAATGGCTTTAAGTTCTTATCATTTTGAATACTGTTAACAGATTAAGAAATTATACTAACACAACATCGTAATAACATAGAAGAAGTTGTACCGCATAAAATTTAAATTCATCTTAAAAATCTTAGTGATGCCGACAATTCAATTTTCTAATTTATCTAATACCACCATCATCGTAAAAGAATTCGTAAAATTTCTGAATCCAGACATTTGAAATAAATTGTGTTTTAATATTCAAGATTCCAAATAGTTTAGTTTCAACCGTTTATACCTATACAAATAATAGATTTTTTTTTTTTTGCACCAAAGATATAGATAGTACAAAAAACAATTCGATGATTTAATAATACATCTGACTGGTGAAGTTATCAGGATCTAATTTTTCCACAGATCAACTCCACCGATATAGCTATATATTCTAAACCAAACCCTCAACATCCTAACTAATTTTATATAATAGAAATTAAATTAAAAAATTTAAAACCTAAAAATTGAATATTTTACTATCTCAGAAGCAATGCGTGGTGTGTACCTTTACTATTTGTCCA
The DNA here is from genome assembly GCF_019175385.1 of Lycium barbarum. Classification (NCBI taxonomy): domain Eukaryota; kingdom Viridiplantae; phylum Streptophyta; class Magnoliopsida; order Solanales; family Solanaceae; genus Lycium; species Lycium barbarum. The sequence continues at coordinate 34,565,749 of NC_083341.1, read as the reverse complement.
TCCCATCAACACGACTTTAAGACACACTTGTTAACGGAGATTGACATTTTTATGAATATGTATAATTATCATTCTATATTAAACATACTTAGCACCAATTGAATAATTATTTTTACGTCATCATTTTTACTTCACATATTATTGTTAATGAGAACTTGTTCACGCAGTAAAATATTTCGCATGTTCTTCGTGATTTTTATGTACTCTTCATTGTTTTCTTTGTGTGGTTCTTTTATCATTAATTTATTTTATAGACTATTAGTCCAAATTTTAAAAATACACCAAATTTATTAGAATTACAATATAATACATAATGAATAATCACATCTTGATCTTTTATATTCTTTGTCGATGTGTCAATAAAACTTCCTAACTTTCAAAGTAATTCAAATGTTTGATATCCATAAAGTATAATGTTTTCTCTATTTTTGTTTTATGACATCCTTCTAATATAAATCTTGCAGTGACTCATAATGTAAGATCTAATATAAAATGATATTATTGAAATTAACTTTAGAATTGAAGCCAAAAATTTGCAAACAGATATGTACCATAGGGAAAAAAATATTTCATCATATCAATCTTGCAATCTACATGCTTTAAATAGAGAAGAATTTTTATTTTATTTTTGGTTTGCAAATAACATGTTAAATATCCACTAATAACCACAAAATAAATATGAAATGATTCAATAAGATAAAAGCTTGACTAAGCCCCCGTTTGGCCATAAGAATTATTCACCCTTATTCCGGATTTGTTTTTCAATTTTTTCCGGAATCAACATTTAGCCATGAGAAAACATTTCAAAAAAAATCACTTTTTTACAACTACATTTCACCAAAAACTACAATTTCAAAAACTATGGCCAAACACAACTCCAAATCCAAAATTCCGAAAAAAGTGAAATTTTTTTTTGATATCTATGGACAAACGGGGCCTTAAATTTTATGAAGAGTTTTTTTTTTTACTTTTTATTAATCTTGAGACAGAAAAGACTTTGATAAAACATGAAGAGGTCTGCAATAGAACAAATTCTCCTACGACTTTGAGCTAGCTCACATTTTTAACTTATAAGAATACTATTTGTTTTGTATATTTTCACATATAGCTTTATATTTAAGTAAATAATAGATAATTGGCAATTTCCTAGTCTGAGAATTTTAAAAATAATAAAATTAAACCATCTATATTTATAATTTATATGTCCTCTATTTTGAGAAGGGATAAAAAGTAAACAAAAAATAAATATTGTATGCGGTAAAAACCGGATATATGCTAAACCGGAGAGATCAAAGACCGAGGGAAGAAAGGGACAAGAACGTGCATGAAGGTCCCCACTCTGAGCCGGGGAAGCATTTGGACAGCAGCAAAGGAAGGGCGTCATTTGGTCCGGTTCTTCCATGGCCGATTGTTCGAGGTTGTATGTCCGATTGATCATGGCCAGTAGTCCGGGAGATCCGTTGCGTAGTTGCCACGCGTCGATGGCGTCCTGCTGTGTTCAACTGCCAGTCGTACGGGTGTCAGACCGTACGGTCTACCTAATCCAACCTAATCCAACTCAGAACTTTTTCTTTGTTTTATTATTTCTTATGCTGTATGAAGCCCATGGGGCAGCATTATAAATAAGGGGCATTGGCCTCCTTTTAGGGGGTTGGCTTCCTCATATCAAGAACACTTTGTAATAGCAATATATATACAAAATCTCTCTCTCAAGTATCTGATTTGCGGCCACATTTGTTGTGTTTATTTCTTGCATTTCTTCAATCAAGTAACACTCATGCATTAGTAAATATACAAGTATATAGCAAACCACTGATTATCATCGCTCTCTTCACATCATATCAATATTTATATCTTTCTTTTATCAAGTAGATTGAGACTTAACCACATATCTTATACTCACTTACAAATTTAATTGATTATCCAAATTCGGGGTAAACAGTTTGGCGCCCATCGTGAGGCTAGGATAATAGTGGTATTTTATCTTGATCTCTACCTTACCCATCTAAATCAAAAACACCTTCTGTTCGTATCTGAGAAAACGGACTAAATGGCTAACAGTGGGCAATCCGGTCACGTCAACAACAACGAAATCGTGGTCGAAAATGAAGGAAGTGGTCCACGAGGACCACCAAACCCATCTGATCCTAACCCCATTAATTCGAGGGAGGGCCTCAACCAACAAAACACCGAAGACCAGGAGAATTCCACTTTACCGGCCACTAATCCTCTAAATGCCCACAATTCTGTTACTATGTGCCGGGCACAGGACCGGAAAGAACTGGATACACCCAATAATAATATTGACCTACGTTTAATTTTTGAAATGTTGCAGGAGCAAAGAGCGGCGATTGCCGAGCAGGGAATCGCAATAGCCCGGTTGCAGAACGGAGGGGATACAACGACCCCGGAAAAAACGAGCGGTGTTGCTGAACCCAGAAGGGAGGAGGCACGTGTAATTGCGAGCAACGGATCCGGAGCTGGATCCTCAACCGAGGTTCTAAAAATGCTCGAAATTTTGGCAAAACGGGTAGATACGACCGAGAAGAGGGTCGAAACGTACAACTCTCGAGTGGATCAAATCCCGGGGGCTCCGCCTTTACTGAAAGGGCCGGATTCGAAGAGGTACATCCAAAAGCCTTTTCCTCCGAGTGCGGCCCCGAAATTAATCCCGAAGAGGTTTAAAATGCCGGATATCCAGAAATATGACGGCACAACGGACCCGCACGAGCACGTGACCTCATACACATGTGCCATAAAGGGCAATGATATGGAGGAGGACGAAATTGAATCGGTACTGCTGAAGAAGTTTGGGAAACTCTGTCAAAAGGACCATTGACATGGTACGACCATCTACCCGAGCATTCGATCACCTCCTTCGAAATGCTCGCTGATGCCTTCATCAAGGTCCACGCCGGTGCCAAAAAGGTGCAGGCCCGCAAGGCCGATAATTTCCGTATAAACCAAAGAGACGATGAGTTACTGCGTGAGTTCGTCAACCGGTTCCAAAGGGAACGGATGGAACTCCCCCCGGTTCCAGAAGAATGGGCTGCGCAAGCTTTCACAAAGAGGCTCAATGTTCTATGTTCAACAGCTTCGTTCAAATTGAAAGAAAGCTTGCTAGAATACGAGGCTGTGACATGGGACAATGTCCATAACTGGTACGAGTCGAAGATTCGGGTGGAGGATGATCAATTCGAGCTCCCCCCGGGGCCAATAAATGTGAATAAAGGTTTTGAGAAATCAAGGAAGGGTTAAGAAACAAGGGCCGAATCATCAAAGGAAAGGTATCGGCCGTACTCCCATTCAGAGAGGCAAAGTTTTAGGTTGGAAAAGTCAAGGGTGAGCCCAAGCCGTTTCTCAGGTCGGGGTAGTAAACGGGTCGAGCGCCCGTCAAACAGTCGGGGTCTCTCATTCAGGAGCGATGCCGGAAGCCCTGCCGGTAACAAGGGTTTGCCAAAGATATCGGAGTACAACTTCAACGTTAGTACTTCGGGCCTCGTCTCGGCCATCGGTCGCGTCCCGGATGTAAGATGGCCGAAACCTCTAAGGTCAGATCTGGGCCAACGGGACCCGAGCATGGTGTGTGAATATCACAGAACCCATGGTCACAGAACCGAGGATTGTCGCCAGTTGAGAGAAGAGGTAGCCCGGTTAGTGAAGAACGGTCATCTCCGAGATCTGCTGAGTGAACAAGCCAAAAGTCACTACAAGGAAAGGGAGGCTCATCGAAGGGCCGAGCCGGTAGAACCCCAGCATACAATCAACATGATAGTTGGGGGTATCGATGCCCCTCGGGGGCCGGTGATGAAACGGGCCAAGGTTTCTGTTGGTCGTGAAAAGCGCGCCCGAGATCCCTTACCCGAGGGTTCTATCTCCTTCAGCAATGAGGATGCAGAGGGCATCATTCAACCGCACAATGATGCATTGGTAATTTCTGTACTTATCTTTAAAACTAAGGTTAAACGTATTTTGATTGACCCAGGTAGCTCGGCTAACATCATCCAGTGGAGAGTGGTCGAACAGCTAGGGCTGCTTGATCAAATCGTACCGGTGGCCCGGATACTCAGCGAGTTCAACATGGCGAGTGAAACCACAAAGGGGGAGATCTCATTACCTGTGAACGTCGATGACACCATTCAGCAAATGGTGTTCTATGTGATCGAAGGGGACATGAAGTATAACGCACTACTGGGCAGACCCTGAATACATAGCATGAGGGCCGTACCCTCAACACTGCATCAGCTGCTAAAGTTCCGCACCCCGGAAGGGATAAAAACCATCCGAGGTGAACAGCCCGCTGCAAGGGAGATGTTCGCAGTAGAGGAAGCAGCGCCTCAACCCGAAGAATCGGTTCAGAAGGAAGAAGGTGTAACCGGAGGAGAGGACACCAAATAGCAATCAAAGCACACCGAGTCGGATCTAGGACATGAAAAAGATGATTTCGAGGTACCCAGATCGTTCGTCAAGCCGGATGACTCGGATGCAACCAAGTCAACTGTAGAGGAGCTAGAGCAGATCATCCTGTTCGAGTACCTACCGGACAGAAAGGTATACCTGGGCACGGGGCTTACCCCGGAGCTCAGGAACGAGTTAATTGAATTTTTTCGAGCTAACGCAGATTGCTTCGCATGGTCCCATATAGATATGACAGGTATATCACCGGAAGTAGCAACTCGCAAGCTCAGCTTGGACGGGAAGTTTTCCCCGGGGAAGCAAAAAAGAAGGCCCATGGCAAAAGCAAAACACGCCTTCGTAAAAGACGAGGTAACGAAGCTTTTAAAAATAGGTTCTATCCGGGAGGTAAAGTACCCGGATTGGCTTGCTAACGTGGTAGTAGTGCCCAAGAAAGGTAATAAATTTCGAATATGTGTTGATTATAAGGATTTGAACAAAGCATGTCCGAAGGATTCATTTTCGTTGCCTCACATCGATAGAATGATCAACGCGACGGCCGGGCATGAGATATTAAGTTTTCTCGATGCTTACTCCGGGTATAATCAAATTCGGATGCACCCGGGGGATCAAGAGAAAACATCCTTCATCACCCGTTATGGGACTTACTGTTATAATGTAATGCCTTTTGGCCTAAAAAATGCCGGTGCAACTTACCAACGCCTAGTTAATGGGATGTTTGAAGAACAAATAGGAAAAACAATAGAAGTTTATATTGACGATATGGTTGTTAAGTACCTGGAAACAGAGGACCATTTGAAGCATTTGCAGGAAACCTTCGATGTGCTCCGCAAGTATAACATGAAGCTTAACCCGGAAAAATGTGACTTCGGTGTCCGGTCCGGTAAATTTTTGGGTTTCATGGTGTCAAACCGGAGTATTGAAATCAACCCGGACAAAATTAAGGCCATCGAGGATATCGAAGTAGTGAATAGCGTCAAAAGGGTACAGAGGCTCACCGGAAGGATAGCGGCGTTGAGTCGCTTCATATCGAGGTCTTCAGACAAGAGTCATCATTTCTTCTCCTTACTAAGGAAGAAGAACGACTTCGCTTGGACACCGGAGTGCCAAGAAGCTTTACAAGAATTGAAGAGGTACTTGTCTAGCCCCCCGCTGCTGCACACACCAAAGGCGGACGAGCCGCTCTTTCTCTACCTTGCTGTCTCTGAAGTAGCGGTAAGTGGCGGTTTGGTCCGAGAAGAAACAGGTACACAATTCCCTATCTATTACATGAGTAGAACTTTGTGGGATGCGGAGACCCGTTATCCCCATTTGGAAAAACTGCCATTGGCATTGGTAAGCGCTTCCAGAACGCTCAAGCCCTATTTTCAATGCCATCCAATATATGTAGTAACTACTTACCCTCTGAAAAACATCATGCACAAACCGGAATTATCGGGTAGACTAACCAAATGGGCTGTAGAAATTAGCGGTTATGATATCAAGTACAAACCTCGAACGGCCATAAAATCCAAGATCTTGGCCGATATCGTGGCAGATTTTGCCCCAGCTATGGTGCCCGAGGTCGAGAAAGAGCTTCTTCTGACCTCGGGAAAGGCCTCAGGTATTTGGTCTCTGCACACGGACGGGGCCTCGAACCTCAAAGGTTCCGGGCTAGGGATCTTCCTTAGAACCCCGGCCGGGGATGCCATTCGACAGTCCATTAGAACTGCTAAATTGACTAACAATGAAGTCGAGTATGAGGCTATGATTGCAGGTTTGGAATTGGCTCGAAGTATGGGGGCCGAAATAATCGAGGCAAAGTGCGATTCGCTTTTGGTCGTAAACCAGGTGAACGGCGTTTTCGAGGTCAAGGACGAATGGATGCAGAGGTACCTTGAAAAAACCAAAGTAGTACTACATCGATTTAAAGAATGGACCATGCAGCACATACCGAGGGAGCAGAACAGCGAGGCCGATGCATTAGCAAATTTGGGATCCTCGGTCGAAGGGGAGGAAATCAACTGCGGGGCAACGGTGCATTTGTTAAAAACGGCCATAGAAAACGGACACGCTGAAGTAAACGCAATGGGTTTAACTTGGGATTGGCGCAAAAAGTACATCGACCACTTGCGTGATGGTAAGCTCCCAAGTAACCCAAAAGAATCACGGTCACTAAGGACCAAAGCTGCCCGTTTTTGCTTGGTGGACGGCCAGTTATATCGGCGGTCTTTCTTCGGACCCCTGGCCAAGTGTTTGGGTCCCGGAGAGACGGAGTATGTGATGAGAGAGGTGCACGAAGGGACATGCGGCAACCACTCCGGTGCTGATGCTCTAGTCTGAAAGATTATCAGGGTCGGTTACTATTGGAACCGGATGGATGAAGATTCAAAAACTTTTGTCCGAAAATGCGATGGATGTCAGAGGCATGCTCCGATGATTCATCAGCCCGGAGAGTTGTTGCATTCGGTGGTGTCACCCTGGCCTTTCATGAAGTGGGGAATGGACATCGTCGGTCCATTACCATGGGCACCAGGTAAAGCCCATTTTATTTTGTTTATGACTGATTATTTCTCCAAATGGGTTGAAGCGCAGGCCTTTGAAAAAGTCAAAGAAAAAGAGGTCATCGACTTCATATGGGATCACATCATCTGTCACTTTGGCATCCCCGCCGAGATAACTTGTGATAACGGGCCCTAGTTCGTGGGAGGCAAAGTCAACAAATCTCGAAGGGTTGAAGATCAAGAAAATTGTATCAACTCCGTATCACCCGTGTGCAAACGGACAAGCGGAATTCACGAATAAGACAATAATCCAAAACCTGAGGAAAAGACTTGAAGCATCAAAGCATCATTGGAGAGATATATTACCGGAGGTATTGTGGGCTTACAGAACCACATTGAAATCAAGCACTGGGAGACTCCCTTCTCGTTGGTCTACGGGGCTGAAGCTCTTATCCCCGTAGAAGTTGGTGAACCGACCCTCCAGTTTCGATATACGACCGAGGAGTCAAACGAGGAGGCCATGGCCGTAAGACTCGACCTCACGGAAGAGCTTCGCAAAAACGCGTTGGTCCGTATTGCCACCCAGAAACAAAGGGTGGAAAGGTACTACAATCGGAGAGCCAATTTTCGTCATTTCTAAGTGGGGGACTTGGTGCTCCGAAAAGTTACCTTGAACACCAAGAATCCCAACGAAGGAAAGCTGGGCTCGAACTGGGAAGGACCCTACAAGATAACCGAGGTAACGGGTAAAGGATAATACCAACTGGAGTCCATGGATGGGCAACGACTGAGCAATAACTGGAATGTGGCTTATCTGAAAAGATACTACTGCTGAGGTAAAGACACCCCATGTTTCTCTATTTTTTACCTTTCTTTTTTGGAGGAAACCGAGTACCGAGCAAAGAAAGGAATCTGAATCTGAAAACACATGTTGCACTCTTTTCCTTAGTACGGTTTTGTCCCAAAATGGGTTTTCCGATAAGGTTTTTAATGAGGCAACAAGTATAACGTGTTACTTGACAAATATAAAGGGCGAGCGTCCGGATTCTCGGGGTCACACCCAACTAATGGGGACTTAATAGCACTCGCCCAATCTTGCAGCTCGGCCAAGAGCTAGGGGACTATCACACCCACTCCGGAAGCCGCCCTCAACAAATGGCACTAGACCAAAAATGTTAGGTTTCGATGTAAGGACCAAACGATCAAAATGAATCGTGTCCACCAAGTGTTTGCTACGGCAAAAGCGAGGCCGGACCTTCTACTATAGGTTTCGGTGTAAGGACCAAACGATCAAAATGAATCGTGTCCATTTAGTACTTGCTACGACAAAAGCAGAAGGACACAAAATCCTCATGTATACAAACACTTTTGCAATGCAAAATTATCGAAAGTTTGGATGAGCAATGTCTCGGTTATCTTCCTGTTAAAAGACTTTACCTCGGTGATAACCACCGTATTTCGGCACTACTCCATTCACACACACCTATACCGGGCACTATGGTCGAAATTCGACAAAGGCAACAAGGTCATAGCGAACCGAGCCAAAATCGTTAAAAATTTTGACTAAGGCAGCGAGGTCACAATGATCCGAGCCAAAATTTTCTAACCTCCCTAAACGGGGACCGTTACGTCAAAATTCGGCCAAGGCTGAGATTCGGGTGCCCGAATGAACACCGGCCCTAAAATACTGTCGAAAAATACCGGCCCTAAGGAAATGCCTATCGTAATTCGGAGGCGTCTGAGTTCACAAAGCATTAGGTAAGTCCTACGGGCATAATGAACCAAATGACTAAAAGTCGACTTGTCCTTAAAACGGACCAACAATTCGGGCAAAAATAATAGTGAACATTCAAACGAAGAAACAAGAGAGATGCGTTTTTCATTTATACGAGGAGTGTTTTTACATCAAAAAATTAAAGTCCTACAAAGGAAAAAAATAAATAATAATAAAATGAAGATAAAAGCCAAGAACAGGCCCTAATCTACCCGGAATGGCTGGAGCCAGAACGTTCGGACATTGTCCGCTCAGAGTCATCGAAGTCAGAACCGAGAGCATCCTTGGCCTCTCCCTCGATCCTTTTAGCCTCGGTAATGAGGGCCAGAAGATCAGTGAAGCCATGTTCGGCTTGCTCGAGAGTGATCCGCCGAGATTTCCATTTCTCGTACTCAGCAACAATAGTAGACTGAGCCTCGGCGGCTTCCACGCTCTTCAAAGCTTCGTCCAAATAAGCCTCGGCCCAGGCTAACTTCGCTGCTGGAGCATCCCGAGCCTCTCCAAGAACATTCTGCATTTGGATGGCCGATTGTAGCTCAGCCTGGAGGGTGTCATTTGCATCGGCCGTTTCCCTAAGTTCGTTCTTCAGATCATCACATATCCGGCCCCTGCTCTCCGCTTTCTCTTCGAACACCCTGGCACGTTCTTGATATTAGGCACTCTCAGATTCGAGCAGCCGATTCCTCTCAGCCAAGCTCGCAGCATCCGACTTCACCGAATCCAGCTCCTCCCGGAGTTGGGAGAAGGTGGTTTCAAGCTTGCCGAGCCTCGAGGAAATGTGGGCGTTATCCCGGCTAAGGCCGATCTTCTCAGCTTCGAGGCTCCGGTTGTATTCGGTCATGGCGGCCAGTTCACTCCTCAGCTGACGATTCTCTGCCTTCGCTGCGTCAAGCTCGGGCCGAAGGTTGGAAAGAGCGACTGCTCGGTTCAACTCCTCCTCCTTCTCCTGAAGAAGGTGCAGATACTTCTCCGTTTCCCGGCCCTGGGCATCCAATTGGCCCTTAAGATCGTCCATCTCTTGCTGGGCACGGACGAAGGCCTCGTTGACGATAACCACACTCTGCAAAAGAAAGTAAGTTAAAATCTTGAACGAGACAAGGTTAAAATTCTCAGTAAAGGTGTGCAGAGACGCCTAAAAATCTTACCCGGTTGCCCGCATGCATACCCTCATTGATGAGGCATTGCCAGGAGACCCCGGTCATCTTTCGCTTGTCCGAATCTGAGACAAGAGGCCTCAGGTAGCTCGCTACGCCCACCGGGCGAGAAAGGAAGCTGCAGTCCTCAAGGACGTTGACCACGACCAATTTTGTTCTCCTCGGCTCCACGCTTGGGGCCGGAAAAATAAGCACCAAGCTGTCCCTGGCCCCATATTCGGAGGACCGGCTGGCCGACGTCGTGGCCCGAGGGATGGGAGATGCCCGAATCCCGCAGCTTCGCCAGTAGCAGGAGGGGTGCCCGAGAACATATCATCGAACTCATCAGGCCTCGGAGCCGGAGTAGAGGAACTTGGAACAGCCTCAATATCTTCGGCAAAGCTCGGGGGCTCCGTAGTTGCAGCAGGCTCATGCTCGGGCGTCAGATCAACGTCAATGGGGACTTCGATCTCCAGGACCGGCTCAGTCCTTTGACTGACTTCAACAGCAGCCGCCTCCCCGGGCCTTCTTGTCCTTTGCAGGGGAGCTTCCTCGGAAGAAGTTTCACCTGAAATGTCGACGAAGTCAATCGACCTTAGAGGAACTGGGGAAAGAATTTCTTCCGTACCTGTGTGAGAAACCGGAACCAAAAGTCCTTCACCAGCAGAAGGAAGGGGTGGAACGGCGACAGCCTCCTCCGGGATAGGAGCCACGGGAGCATCGACAGCGACTCTCCGAACAATAATGTCGGCCTCTGTTTCATCCCGTGAGGTCTGAGTGACGCTCCTCGCCCTCATCTTCGATTGTTGCCCTTTATCCGAGGGCCTTTTCCTTTTGGAGGCAGCAGCAGCAGCAAGGGCACGGGACGCACCCGCTGAGTCAAACTCGGGTGCCAATGTTGTGAGTTCGACAGCTGACTCCGGCCTGCGATCCACTGAGCCTTTGGGTAAACCTGAAAGTCAAAAGATGCAATGAATACGAATAGTAGAAGGTGCGGTGAGCACAGGAAGAAGCAAAGTACTACCATGGTTCTGGGCGATCCATCAGCCACGTGACAGGTGGCCCCACATCCAGTTATCGTGAACATGTTGGCTGAGAAGTGCAGTGACCCATTCGCTTAGGTCACGGACGACCGGAGGAATGTACCCATTGGCTGATATGAACAAGAAAAGCGGTGAGAAAGTGGGATCAAAATTTGACGAAACGTACAAAAGCAATCACTTAAGGGTCGGGCTTACGCTTGTTGTTCCACTTCTCTAGGAAAGGCATGTGGTCGGCCGGGATGATCTCCTTGGTCCTCACCCGGACATATCACTCCAGCCAGCCCCTGTCTCTGTCTTCATCCATTTTGGAGAAAAATGGATTCCGGCTACGCTTGGCGAGTTTTATTACGCCACCCCGGAACAGCCTCGGGGAGTATAGGCGTATCAGGTGGGCCAGCGTGAGCTCCTTCCAAGCATTGTTGGCCAACAACCGGAGGCATGCTACGACCCTCCAAACGATCGGACCAATTTGTGCCAAGGTCACATCGTAGGTCCGGCACATATCCAAAATGACCGTATCTACCGGAGGATCGAGCTTGAGAGTGAAGGGATAAGTGTAGACATACAAAAAACCCTCCCGGTGGTCGGTGACTGACTCATCGGGCCTAGGAGTAAAAACTCGGATTGGGCGATTGTCCCATCCACAGTCAGATCGGACAAGGTCGAGTCTATCCTCGGTAATGGAGGAGGGGTATCGCCTCACGTCATACCCTCTGTCGGATACGGAGGAAGGTTTTTCGACCTCTAAGTCCTTGATGAAATTGATTTTGGCCGGTATAATATCCGAGGCCGTGGGATCGAAGGAGGCCTTTGCCTTAGAACGGGAGGCAGCCTCGGTTCCCTGTGATGAAACCGAGGGAATATCATGGGAAGTTGTTTCAGACATTTGGAAATAAGAAAAGAAGAGGCTGTATGGATTCGAAAAGGAAGGCAAAAGAGCAAAGGGAATAGTCAAAAGGTTCAAAAAATGGCAGAAACAACAGGAGGAAGTAGCAACAGGCGAGAATAACGAGTGGAGAAGGTAACGGTATTGATCCTTTTCACGTAGTGCAAGATGTAGATCAACAAGAACCGAGTTTTTCACATGATTATGAATAGAGATATTGAATGTGTAAGAGGCAGAATGTTTGAAGTAGAAAGGATTAATCGAAGAGCTAAATGTTCAAATGAAGAAATGGAAGAGCCTTATATAGGCATGGGACTGTGATGGTTATGATTCTACGGCCAATCAGGGAGCGCCACGTGCCCCCATAATTAATGAGGAATGACTTGAAATGACGTGCGTGCGGCGGTTTGTCAAAGCAGACCATCCGGGACGAGACACGTGGCCGATGACAGAAGAACGTGGGGTAACTGTTCCCGCCAAAAACGAAACGATGACAACGTACAAAGGGAGTCACCGGCTTAATGATTCATCCACTCCCCGTCACTCCGACAAAATCTACGATCCGGAAAGTGTGGGGACTATCTGTATACGGTAAAACCCGGATATATGCTAAACCGGAGAGATCAAAAGCCGAGGGAAGAAAGGGACAAGAACGCACATGAAGGTCCCCACTCTGAGCCGGGGAAGCGTTTGGACCGGAGCAAAGAAAGGGCGTCATTTGGTCCGGTTCTTCTATGGCCGGTTGTTCGAGGTTGTATGTCCGATTGATCGTGGCCGGTAGTCCGGGAGATCCGTTGCGCAGTTGCCACGCGTCGATGGCGTCCTGCTGTGTTCAACTGTCAATCGTACGGGTGTCAGACCGTACGGTCTACCTAATCCAACCTAATCCAACTCAGAACTTTTTTTTTTTTTATTATTATTTCTTATGTTGTATGAAGCCCATGGGGCAGCATTATAAATAAGGAGCATTGGCCTCCTTTTAGGGGGTTGGCTTCTTCATATCAAGAACACTTTGTAATAGCAATATATATACAAAATCTCTCTCTCAAGTATCTGATTTGCGGCCACATTTGTTGTGTTTATTTCTTGCATTTCTTCAATCAAGTAACACTCATGCATTAGTAAATATACAAGTATATAGCAAACCACTGATTATCATCGCTCTCTTCACATCATATCAATATTTATATCTTTCTTTTACCAAGTAGATTGAGACTTAACCACATATCTTATACCCACTCACAAATTTAATTGATTATTCAAATTCGGGGTAAACAAATATAATTGATTAAGAGACTTTATTATGTATCTATATATATAATTTCATTCGACACAAATATAAGGCTCAATGTGAAGAATTCGATATGCATGAATAGAGCTAGTAATCAATATAACAAAAATAGGAGAAGAAATAACTCTTGAAAAAAGCCATGGTGGCCAGTGATAACTTTGAGAAGAAATATTAAGGTTGATTTATGTATATAAGAGGTTAAAACGTTCAATCTTTAAATTTTACAACTCAAAAAGACTGTCAATTAATAAGATGTTAGAAATAGAATAAGAATTTCTTAAAATAATATGTATATCAAGTATGTATTTGAAAGGCTAAAATTTTAAGATCCTAATTATCCTTGTCGTACATCAAGTATAATGCTATCTAGATACAAACATGTTATCTTGCTACAGTCAACTTTTAATCAAATTTTGATATTCTCTTGCAAGTTCTTTTTTTAATCCTAATACAAACACGTCATTTTGCTACGGTAACAAAATAAAGGTGTTAAAATGCTCAAGCGAAAAAGAATAAGTTTATTAGGCAAGATAAATTTGTTGTGTGATGAGCTATACATGAAGCTAATGTTGTTACTATCTTCATGCCTGTACTAAAGAATGGGTACAGGACTAATACTCCATATATAAATTGTAAAGTTCAAGAAAGTCTTATTCCTTGTATATGTCTATAAACTGTTAGAAATAATATAATATAAAGAATGAAAGAATATATACTATAATATAAAGAATGAAAGAATATATACTATGTATAGCAACTGAAATCTTACTATTGGTGAAAAGTGGATCGACATAAACAGAAATAAACAGTACAAAAATCTTAAACACATAATAATAATAATAATAATAATAATAATGTAAATTTCTTATCTATGCCAATACACTTTACCTGATGGTTTTCGCCGGATCCATTTTGCTTGCAATCTTGTATTTTATTTTAGTTTCCTCGTGTCCGTTGGATTGATACCTTTCGGTAGAAATAAAAAGGAAAAAGTTAAATTTAATGATTAATCAATCAATTAGCTAGTAAAATAAATACTAACAAAGAAGAGAAGACAATGGAATAATATGAAGAAATTTAAAGACCAAGTCGATGATATATATACAACATGACAAATAAAAATTCAGTAGAATTATAAAGATCTTGTACTTTGGGAATGCTGATACTGTACAAATCTCTATAAGTATCTGCAAACTTGAATAACTGTTTGGCATGCTTAAGCAGAGTGCAGGTGATGGTCGTGTATTATGTGCATGTGTGTGTAGTGTAGGACGTGTGTGTGAGTGTGCAACGTGATGAGGGAAAATAGGGGAAGGGACGTGCAGGTGGGGTGAATTTTCCGAGCTTTTGGTGGCGTGCAGGTTTGGTTAGCTAAGGATAATTTAGTTTTTTTTTTTTTTTTGTATTTTTGTTTATTTCTCTTTTTGTCACCATTTTTTAGATAAGAATAAATATAATGATAAAAATATTAGATAATTATTTTTGGACTAAATCGCTAGACCAAAATAAAATGGAACTAAGAAAATACCTAAATCACTAACTTATTTATTAAAATTTTAATTTTTAAAAGTTGTAACTGTTCCTAATTTAAAAACATAGTTAGGTTTATCAACTACAGAACTTTATTTATTTATTTGTTTTACTAATCCAAAAAGATAATAACTTTTTTTAAAAAAAGAAGCATTTATCGTGTGGTTTATAACTTGATTATCCCTAATAATAAAGCTCTAAATTGTAATCATTTTCAAATTAAAAAACTTCAATTGGTTAGTGTTGATAAAAATTTGTGTTTTAGTTGCTATAAAGAAGGAGCCAAAAAACGTGGGTTTTAAAGCTGTAAAACCTTGTGGAGAAGTTATAATCAGTTTCAAATTCAAAAATCTCAATTAGATATGGATTTAGTAATTCAATTCAATATAAAAAGAAGTAAATGGAGCTTAAATTTAGGGGACGATTGAGAGTTTAGTTAATTCTTAAATTCATTTTTTTTAAAACTTACATTCAAATATACAAAATTGAGGAAAATATCTAACGTGACTTGAAAAGAAAGGAAAAAACATGCTATAATTTTTTTTACCAAGTAACCAAATAAGAAAGTAACTACACAACAGCAGCATATATTTGACAAAAAAAAAAAAAAAAAAAAAAAAGAACATTCGCAACCTAGAACGTGCTCAGCCCATATTGGATGATTGCGGTTATGGTTGACTCTAATATTTTGGAGCACGTACCTTTTAATATAATTTTATATTTTTTAAATTGTAAATCAGTAGATTTGAATTCAATTCAAAAGATTAACTAATTATTAACTAAATACCTAATTTTTGTCCAAAAATTAACACATGGCATTTTCTTGTGCTACCACTTGTCACAATTTTATTGCAAACTATCCTCTTTTTAATAATATATAGACTATGACATTAGGTTGATTATAGGTACAATGCTAATGTAAGAAAACGAATTAAAATTTCATAGAAGAATATAACGTACAAAAATTGAGATGATGCTAAAGTGTTGATATTTACATTTTAAGTAATTTAAAAAAAATATACAAAAGTATTATTCATAAATTTAAAAAACTGAGGAATGTGAATAAAAAAATAAGATTCTAAAAATTAAAAAAATATATATATTTTAAGGTAAGAAAAATATTTTTAAAAAAATTAGTAATTGACAAAGATATTATTCATAAATTTAGACAACTGAGGAATGTGGATAAAAGAATAAGATTCTAAAAATAAAAATAAAAAGTAATTCAAGGGTAAAAAAATATATTGTAAAATGTGAGTTACTAACAAGGATATTAAACCAATTGACAAGCTAATAAAAATATTTTATGGTTCGTTTCTTTAAATTTCATAATAATTTTGGTATTGCATACATTGAAATGAGAAACAAATGACATTGTAAAATATTTAAGAATGAAATTAAATATCCAAACCTTGCTACAGCATTAGCAAAAGTATCAAAATTTGTAGTAATGAATAACATACTTAACCCAATACTAATAGACACTTGCAGGTTAGTGTTGCTTGAAGTTGGTAATGTAGATATTGGTGTATACAGTAAAAATCGGGTATCTGCTGGACCGGTGAGACCGGTGACCGAGGGAAGAAAGAAACGACGACATGCACGAAGGCTTTCTTTTTGGACCGGAGGAGTGTTTTGACCAAAGAGAGGGAAGATCTTCATTTGGTCTGGTTTCTTCATAGCCGAGCTGATCGTGGCCGTTCCTCCGTTTGATCGTTCCTCCGTTTGGTCGTGGTCGTTGGTCCGTTTGGTCATAGTCGTTGGTCCGGGAGATCCGTTACACGATTGCCATGCGTCGATAGCGTCCTGCCATGTTCAACTGCCAATCGTACGGGTGTCAGACCGTACGGCCAACCTAACCCAACCTAATCCATTTCAGAGTTTTTCTTTATTTTTTAGTTTCACTTGTTGTATGAAGCCCATGAGGCAATACTATAAATAAGGGTCATTGCCCACTTTTAAGGGGTTGGCTTCCTCATATCAAGAACATTTCTGTACTAGAAAATATATACAAATCTCTCTATATACTGTATACGGTAAAAATCGGGTATCTGCTGGACCGGTGAGACCGGTGACCGAGGGAAGAAAGAAATGAGGACATGCACGAAGGCTTTCTTTTTGGACCGGAGGAGTGTTTTGACCAAAGAGAGGGAAGATCTTCATTTGGTCCGGTTTCTTCATAGCCGAGCTGATCGTAGCCGTTCCTCCGTTTGATCATGGCCGTTCCTGCGTTTGATCGTGGCCGTTGGTCCGTTTGGTCGTGGCCGTTGGTCCGTTTGGTCATAGCCGTTGGTCCGGGAGATCGGTTACGCGATTGCCACGCGTCGATAGCGTCCTGCCATGTTCAATTGCCAATCGTACGGGTGTCAGACCGTACGGCCAACCTAATCCAACCTAATCCATTTCAGAGTTTTTCTTTATTTTTTAGTTTCTCTTGTTGTATGAAGCCCATGAGGCAACACTATAAATAAGGGTCATTGCCCACTTTTGAGGGGTTGGCTTCCTCATATCAAGAACATTTTTGTACTAGAAAATATATACAAATCTCTCTCAATACCGTATTTTGATGCACATTCGTTGTGTTCATCTCCTAAATCTGTCCAATCAAGTGATATTCATATATTAGTAAACATACAAATCTATAGCAAACCACCAATTATCAGTTGCTTCTTCATAGTACATTCATATATTTCTTTTCTCTATCAAATAGATTCAAGGCACAACCATATATCCTATACCTCATTCATAAATTTAATTGATTATCCAAATTCGGGGTAAACAGTTTGGCGCCCACCGTGGTGCTAGGATAATAGTTGTCTTTGATCTTGATCCCTATCTTACCCATAAAACCAAAAATATCTTCTGTTCGTCTCTGAAAAAACGGACCAAATGGCTGACAGTGGGCAATCTGGTCACGTCAACAACAACAAGATCGTGGCCGAAAATGAAGGCAGCGGCCCACGAGGATTACCAAACCCCGCTGACCCTAATCCCGTTAATTCGAAGGAGGGCCTCAACCGTCAAAACACCGTGGACCAGGAAAATGCCGCCCAGCCGGCCACTGACCCTTTAAATACAAACAATTCGATTACTTTGTCCCGGACTCAGGGCCGGAAAGAACCGGATACCCCGAATGATAATGTTGACTTACGTTTAATCTTTGAAATGTTGCAGGAACAGAGAGCGGCGATTGCCGAACAGGAAATCGCAATAGCCCGGTTGCAAAACGGAGGGGATAAAACGACCTCGGAGGAGGCGAAGGGTGTTGCTGAACCCAGAAGAGATGAGGCACGGATGGTTGAGAGCGATGGGTCCAGAGCTGGTTCCTCCACCGAGGTTCTGAGAATGCTCGAAACTTTGGCAAAACGGGTAGACTCGACCGAGAAGAGGGTGGAAACATACAACTCTCGGGTGGACCAAATCCCGGGGGCTCCGCCTTTACTGAAAGGGCCGGATTCGAAGAGGTACATCCAAAGGCCTTTTCCTCCGAGTGCAGCTCCAAAACTAATCCCGAAGAGGTTAAAAATGCCGGATATCCAGAAATATGACGGCACAACGGACCCACACGAACACGTGACCTCATACACCTGCGCTATAAAAGGCAAGTATATGGAGGAAGACGAAATTGAATCGGTATTGCTGAAAAGGTTTGGGGAAACTCTGTCAAAAGGAGCATTGACATGGTACGACCATCTGCCCGAGCATTCGATCACTTCTTTCGAAATGCTCGCCGATGCCTTCATAAAAGCTCATGCCGGTGCCAAGAAGGTGCAGGCCCGTAAGGCAGATATTTTCCGCATAGCCCAGAGAGACGACGAATTACTGCGTGAATTTGTCAACCGATTCCAAAGGGAACGAATGGAGCTCCCCCCGGTTCCGGAGGAATGGGCTGCACAAGCTTTCACAAAGGGGCTCAACGTTCGGAGCTCAACGACTTCGTTCAAATTAAAGGAAAGCTTGCTGGAGTACGAGGCTGTGACGTGGGATGATGTCCATAACCGATACGAGTCGAAGATTCGGGTGGAGGATGATCAACTCGAGCTTCCCCCGGGGCCAATAAATGTGAACAAAAGTTTTGTGAGACCAAGGAAAGGTTACGAAATGGAGGCTGGATCGATGAGGGAAAGGTATCAGCCGTACTCCCATTCGGAGAAGCCAAGATTTAGGTCGGAGAAATCTAGGGTTGGCCCGAGCCACTTCTCCGGTCGGGGTGATAAACGGGTCGAGCGCCTGTCGAACAGTCGGGGTCTATCATTCAGGAGAGATATTGGAAGCTCTGCCGGCAACAAGTATTTGCCGAAGATATCGGAGTACAACTTCAACCTCGGCACCTCGGGCCTCGTCTCGGCTATTGGCCGTATCCCGGCTGTAAGATGGCCAAGACCTCTAAGGTCGGATCCAGGCCAACGGGACCTGAGCATGGTGTGTGAATACCATGGAACCCATGGTCACAGAACCGAGGATTGTCGCCAGCTAAGAGAGGAGGTAGCCCGGTTACTAAAGAATGGTCATCTGCTAGAATTGCTGAGTGAATGAGCCAAAAGTCACTACAAGGAAAGGGACACTCATAAAATGGCCGAGCCAGTAGAACCCCAACATATAATCAACATGATAGTTGGGGGTACCGATGCCCCTCGAGGGCCGGTGATGAAACGGGCCAAGGTTTCTGTTGTCCGCGAAAAACGCAGCCGGGATTATTTACCCGAGGGTTCTATCTATTTCAGCAACGAGGACGCAGAAGGCATCGTTCATCCACATGATGATGCATTGGTAATTTCTGTACTTATCTTTAAAACTCAAGTTAAATGTATTTTAATTGACCCAGGTAGCTCGGCCAACATCATCCGGTGGAGAGTGGTCGAACAGCTAGGGCTGCTCGATCAGATCGTACCGATAGCCCGATTACTCAGCGGGTTCAACATGGCGAGCGAAACCACAAAGGGGGAGATCTCATTGCTGGTGAACATCGATGGCACTATCCAGCAAACAGTGTTCTATGTAATCGAAGGGGACATGAAGTACAATGCACTGCTGGGTAGACCTTGGATACATAGCATGAGGGTCATGCCCTCAACATTGCATCAGCTGCTGAAATTCCCAACCCCGGAGGGGATAAAAACCATCCGAGGTGAACAACCCGCTGCAAGGGAGATATTCGCGGTCGAGGAGGCGATACCTCAGCCCAAAAAATCGAGTTATAGGGAAAAAGATCCAATAGAAGGACCGGACGCCAAATAGCAATCAAAGCACACGGGTTGGACCCGGGGTATGAAGAGGATGATTTCGATGTACCTAGGTCATTCCTCATGCCGGATGACTCGGATGCGACCAAGTCAACAGTAGTGGAGCTGGAGCAGATCATCTTGTTCGAATACCTACCGGACAGAAAGGTATACCTGGGCACGGGGTTAACCTCGGAGCTCAGGAATAAGTTAATTGAATTTCTTTGAGCTAATGCAGATTGCTTCGCGTGGTCCCATATAGATATGACAGGTACCGGAAGTAACAACTCACAAGCTCAGCTTAGACGGGAAGTTTCCCCCGGTGAAGCAGAAGAGAATGCCTATGGCAGAAGCAAAACACGCCTTCGTGAAAGACGAGGTAACAAAGCTTTTGAAAATAGGCTCTATCCGGGAGGTAGAGTACCCAGATTGGCTAGCTAACGTAGTAGTGGTGCCGAAGAAAGCTAATAAATTTCGAATGTGTGTTGATTACAAGGATTTAAACAAAGCATGCCCGAAGGATTCATTTCCGTTGCCTCACATCGATAGAATGATCGATGCGACGGCCGGGCATGAGATGTTAAGTTTTCTCGATGCCTACTCCGGGTATAACCAAATTCGGATGCATCCGGAGGATCAAGAGAAAACATCCTTCATTACCTGATGGGACTTACTGTTATAATGTCATGCCTTTTGGATTAAAAATTGCCGGTGCAACTTACCAATGCCTAGTTAATGGGATGTTCGAAGAACAAATATGGAAAACAATAGAAGTTTACATTGACGACATGGTGGTCAAGTCCCTGGAAACAGAGGACCATTTAAAACATTTGCAGGAAACCTTCGACGCGCTCCGCAAGTATAACATGAAGCTCAACCCGGAAAAATGTGCCTTCGGGGTCCGGTCCGGTAAATTTTTGGGTTTCATGGTGTCAAACCGGGGGATCGAAATCAACCTAGACAAGATCAAGGCCATCGAGGATATCGAGGTGGTGAATAACGTCAAAGGAGTATAGAGGCTCACCGGAAGGATAGCAGCGTTGAGTCGCTTCATATCGAGGTCCTCAGATAAGAGTCATCGCTTCTTCTCCTTACTGAGGAAGAAGAACGACTTCGTTTGGACCGGAGTGCCAAAGAGCTTTACAAGAATTAAAGAGATACTTGTCCAGCCCACCGCTGTTGCACACACCAAAGGCGGACGAGCAGCTCTTTCTCTACCTTGCTGTCTCCAAGATAGTGGTAAGTGGCGTTTTGGTCCGAGAAGAATCAGGTATGCAATTCCCTATCTATTATGTAAGTTGAACTTTGGGGGATGCGGAGACCCGTTATCCCCACTTGGAAAAGTTGGCATTGGCATTGGTAAGTGCTTCTAGAAAGCTCAAGCCCTACTTTCAATACCATCCGATATGTGTAGTGACTACTTACCCCCTGAAAAACATCATGCATAAACCGGAACTATCGGGTAGATTAACTAAATGGGGCGTAGAGATTAGCGGATATGATATTGAATACAAACCTCGAACGACCATCAAGTCCCAGATCTTGGCCTATTTTGTGGCAGATTTCACCCTGGCTATGGTCCCCGAGGTCGAGAAAGAACTTCTGCTAACCTCGGAGAAAACCTCAGGTATTTGGTCGCTACATACGGACGAGGCCTAAAACCTTAAAGGTTCCGAGCTAGGAATCGTCCTTAGAGCCCCGGCCGGGGATGCCGTTCGACAATCCATTAGAGCTGTTAAATTGACTACCACTGAAGCCGAGTATGAGGCTATGATTGCAGGTTTGGAGTTAGCCCGGAGTATGGGGGCCGAAATAATCGAGGCAAAGTGCGATTCGCTCTTGGTCGTAAACCAGGTAAATGGCGTCTTCAAGGTCAAGGACGAACGGATGCAGAGGTATCTAGAAAAGGTCCAAGTGATACTACATCAGTTTAAAGAATGGACCATACAACATGTACCGAGGGAGCAGAACAGCGAAGCCGATGCATTGGCGAATTTGGGATCTTCGGTCGAAGGAGAAGAAATCAACCCCGGGACTACGGTGCACTTGTTGAACATGGCGATAGAAAACGGGCATGCCGAAATAAACACAATGGGTTTAACTTGGGATTGGAGCAACAAATACATCGACTACTTGCATGATGGGAAGCTCCCGAAAGACCCGAAATAATCACGGTCATTAAGGACCAAAGCTACGCGTTTTTGCTTGGTAGACGACCAATTGTATCGACGGTCTTTCTCCGGGCCCCTGGCCAAATGTTTGGGTCTCGGAGAAACGGAGTATGTGATGAGGGAGGTGCATGAAGGAACATGCGACAATCATTCCGGTGCTGATGCTCTGGTCCGAAAGATTATCAAGGCCGGTTATTATTGGAACCGGATGGAGGAAGACTCAAAGAATTTTGTCCGGAATGTGACGGGTGTCAGAGACATGCTCCGATGATTCATCAGCCCGAGGATTTGCTGCATTCGGTGGTGTCACCCTGGTCTTTCATGAAATGGGGAATGGACATTGTCGATCCTTTACCATGGGCGCCAGGTAAAGCCCGTTTTATTTTGTTTATGACTGATTATTTCTCCAAATGGGTTGAAGCGCAGGCCTTTGAAAAAATCAAAGAAAAGGGAGTCATTGACTTCATATGGGATCACATCATCTGTCGTTTCGGCATCCCTGCCGAGATAACTTGTGATAATGGTCCTCAGTTTGTGGGCGGCAAAGTCAACGATCAAGAAAATTGTATCAACTCCATATCACCCGTGTGCGAACGGACAGGCGGAATCCACGAACAAGACAATAATCCAAAATCTGAGGAAAAGACTTGAAGCGTCAAAACATCACTGGAGGGAAATATTACCGGAGGTGTTGTGGACTTACAGAACCACATCGAAATCGAGCACGGGAAAAACTCCTTTCTCGTTGGTCTACGGGACTGAAGCCCTTATCCCCGTAGAAGTTGGCGAACCGACTCTCCGGTTCAGATATACGACCGAGGAGTCAAACGAGGAGGCCATGGCCATAAAACTCGATCTCACGGATGAACTTCGCGAAAATGCGTTAGTCCGTATTGCGGCCCAGAAACATAGAGTGGAAAGGTACTACAATCGGAGAGCCAATTTTCGTCATTTCCAAGTTGGGGACTTGGTGCTTTGAAAATTTACCTTGAACACCAAGAATCCCAACGAAGGAAAACTGGGTCCAAACTGGGAAGAACCGTACAAGATAACCGAGGTAACGGGTAAACGATCGTACCAGTTGGAATCCATGGATGGGCAACGGTTGCGCAACAACTGGAATGTGGCCCATCTGAAGAGATACTATTGCTAATGTATGGACTCCCTGTGTTTTTCTATTTGACCTCTCTTTTTTGCAGGAAGTCGAGTACCGGGTAAAGAAAAGAATCTAGATCTGAAAACACGTGTTGCACTCTTTTCCTTAGTACGATTTTGTCCCAAAATGGGTTTTCCGACAAGGTTTTTAATGAGGCAACGAGTACAACGTGTTACTCGACGAGGATAAAGGACAAATGTCCGGATACTCGGGGTCACACCCTACGAGTGGGGACTTAATAGCACTCACCTGATCTTGCAGCTCGGATCAGCGCTAGGGGACTATAATACCCACTTCAGAGTTTACCCCGGTTAGCGAAAATCGGAGGAGCTCAACAAAATAAAACCGGACCTAAAAATATCAGGTTCCGATGTAAAGACCAAACGATCAGAATGAATCGTGTCCACGCAATATTTGCTACGGCAAAACCAAGAACCGGACCTTCTGCATTAGGTTCCGATGTAAGGACCAAACGATCAGAATGAATCGTGTCCATTTAGTATTTGCTACGGCAAAGGCAGGAGGAAAAAGTTCATTCTCGTGTAAATAAACACTTGCAATTCAAAAATTATTGAAAGTTTGGATAACGATATCTCGGATGTCTTCCTGTTAAAGCTCTTTACCCCGATGATTACCGCCGTGTTTCGGCACTACATCATTCATATACCCGATACCGGGCACTACAGTCGAAATTCGACAAAGGCAGCAAGGTCATAGTGATCCGAGCCGAAATCATTAATCCCACGAACGGAGACTTTTACGTCAAAATTCAGTTAAGGCTGAGATTCGGGTGGCCGAGAAATACCGGCCCTAAAAATGCCCGGCGTGATTCAGAGACGTCCGAATTCACAAAACATAAGATAAGTCCCATGGGCAAAAACTCCATAAAATTTCCGGACAAAATGTACTGGACGAAGAGAAAAGCCGACATTCAGGAACAGTCAGAAATAATGACCACTTAAAAGGGACCGGCAATTCGGGCGGAAGTCATAACAAACATTCAGGCAAAGAATCAAGGAAAATACATGTTCTATTTATACGAAGGATTTTACATCGGAGACTCCTACAAAGGCAAAAAATAAAAAAGCTAAGTACAGGCCCTAATCTATCCGGTATGGCTGGATCCGGAGGGTTCGGACACTGTCCGCTCAGAGTCATTGGAGTCATCCCCGAGGGCACCCTTAGCCTCTTCCTCGACTCTTTTAGCCTCGAGAATCAGGGCCGGAAGATCCGTAAAGCCATGCTCGGCTTGATCAAGGGTGATCCTCCGAGACTTTCATTTTTTATATTCAGCAGCAATAGTAGCATGAGCTTCGGCAGCCTCCACGTTCTTCAGAGCCTCTTCCAAATCGGCCTCGGCCTGGGATAACTTTGCCGCCAGAACATCCCGAGCCTCTCCGAGGACATTTTGCATTTGGGTGGCCGACTCGAGCTCGGCCTTAAGAGTGTCATTAGCATCAGATGTCTCTTCGAGCTCGGCACTTAGATCAGCGCATATCTGGGCCCTCTTCTCCGCTTTCTCCTTAAACACCCTCATACGCTCTTTATACCGGGCACTTTCAGATTCGAGCAGCCGATGCCTCTCGGCCATGCTCGTAGCATCGGACTTGACAGAGTCCAGCTCCTCCCGGAGTTGAGTGACGGTGGTTTCGAGCTCACCGAGCCTTGAGGATAAATCAGTGTTGTCTCGGCTAAGGACGATCTTGTCCGCTTCGAGACGCCGGTTATATTCGACCATCTCGGCCAGCTCACCCTTCAATTGATGATTCTCGACCTTTGTCACATCGAGCTCGGGTCGGAGGTTGGAAAGAATAACAGCTTGGTTCAGCACATCCTCCTTCACCCGCAGAAGGTGTTGATATTTCTCCGTCTCTTGGCTTTGAGCGTCCAACTGGCCCTTGAGATCGTCCACCTCTTGTTGGGCACGAACGAAAGCCTCGTTGACGAGCACCACACTCTGCAAATGAAGCAAGTTAAAAGCTTGAACAAACGAGACTGAAATTCTCAATGAAATTATGCAAAGATGGCTGATAGGTTTACCCGATTGCCTGCGTGCATACCCTCGTTAATGAGGCACTACCTGTTAGAACCCGTATTTTTGTACAGTGGAATAATCCGGATTTATTTATGATAAGCTAAGGACAAAATTATTTTGGAATACAAAGTCGGGATTCTTAACCTTCGATTTTATTTTGAGATATAAGTTGTGCATGAATTTATTGGTATGGAACAATTAGGAAAATTCGGGACCAAAAGTGAGAAAAATTGGAAGATAAAAATCATCCACAATTTCCATGGTTGGCCCACACAAATGGTGTTCAATTTTAATTGGGACAACACATTAGTGTGGGCCAAGGGGCAAGTGTACAATTCACCTAAGTATTAAAAGATGACCACATTTTCTTTCCACTTAATTTACTTCATTCCCCACACTTGAAAAAAAAAGGGCAAAGCTGAAAAACCCCCTTGAGGCTCTCGGCCAACAAGGGAGAAAATCAACTCCCATTTCTTGTTTTCCAAAATTTTTCCGTTGATGTAAACCCACTATATTGAGGTTCCTAAGTAACGTGGAAGTGTCGTTGGAGCGATCAACCCATTATTTTTCATCCATTGGAAACCCTAGCATTTTGTGGAATTGAAGAGGATAGGTAAGAGTTGATCTTGCTTTTGTGTTATAAAGGTTGTTTGTATCTTGTAGTATGTTATAATGGAGGAAAATCATGAAATATGAAATGTTGGAGGTGAGTTGTGTATGTGGAGCTTGAGCCGTGTAAATGGGTGTTGTTGTGTTGTGATTGAAATTATGACTTAATGCCAAGTTAGTTGATTATGATCATTGTAAGGTGAAGAACAATTGAGAATCATCCATATATGTATATGTGTAGTGTTAGCCGAAAATGGGTCACCTTATGTGCCAAGAATTGAATTAGTATCGCTTATTGTTTAGCCGTCGTCGCCATGAATTCTATGTTGGAAATGAAAGTTTATTGACTCAAATTGATGTTGTAAATATTGCGGACTGATTTGGAAGTTGTTGTACATTTAATGTAAATTGTGTATTGATGAAAATAGCATTGTTAGAATGTAAATTGTAGATACGAACCATGATTTGGAAATGAAGAAAAAGTTAGGGGGGCTGTCTCGGTTAGGGGCTGTTTCGGGTAGCTTGGGAAAATTTATGGATTGTTGGAAAAATTGTATAAATTGCTTAGAATGTCTTGAAATGTTTTTGGTATGGGTTCGGGTTAGTATGTGAGCGTATAAGCGTCGATTTTGGCTTGAAGGTAAGTCGTCGAATTGAATTTATGAAAGTTGATGAATGATGGAAAAGAGAGCTATTATTGTTTTATTACCTTTCGGGTTGATTATTAATGTTGTTAGGTTGGTTGTTGTTGTTGTTGTTGATTGATACGGCCGAGTTAAATTCTCGGGGTAGCCTATTTACAGGGGAAATGCTGCCCAAATTTCTGTAGAATTAAGGGCGAAATTGGAATTTAATGCCCAAAGAGTCTTTAGCTAATGTTTGGCATTTTATGGCTTGTTTATAGATCGTGGGCAGCCCGAATCATAGGTTGGATTTAGCTTGAGTTTGGATCGTATTGAAGAGCGTTTGAGGTATGTAAAGTATTCTTCCTTCTTCGGCATGCCTTAGTTAAAATAGGCTATGATATAAGCCTCGAGGAAACTCTATTCTCACAATCCGAGCATGTTTATGAATCGCATTTGTTCTTTGGCATCCTTGCCTTGTCATGGCAAAACATTGATCCTTATGTTCTTGGAATCCATAATTTGTAAAGATTACATGAAAGCTGATTTTTGTTTTAAAGTTCATTCTTTAGCGATTCCAAAACTTCAAACGCCCATAATTTCCTCAGAAAAGCTCGGATTGCTTTGAAATTTTCGTAGGAGTTTGTATGATATAAAATGAGTATGTTTTTCATAGGCGGGCTCAGTTCGGGTCTATACTCGTCCGTGGGTCCCGCGACGCCCTTTTTGAAATTCGACAACTTTGAAACAAAAAGTGATAATTATTATTCCGATTTCGAATATGACTATTTTACTTATCCTTCAGATTTATAATAATGATTTTATGCATATGATTCCTCACTACTGCGCTCGTGCCTACTGTGATATCGTTCACCGGTTCCTGGGCCGGTTCTGTTGTCGTGCGCTTTGTGATACATTCCGGTGTTATGCTGTGATTATGGTTCACCGTGCTCCTCGCTCGAGGGCCGGGTTCCACTTATGTTTGGCGTTATGCTGTGTTTGGCGTTATGCTGTGTTGTGATGTGTGACGGGGATTCGGAGATTTGAAACTTTCTGGTGTTATGCTGTGTTGTGGCGCCATCGACAGGCGGGCGGCCACATTTTCCTGTGCCCTATGCATAATTTATACTTTGGAAATAAACATTTTGATATTTTTTTTTTTGATATGTATTATTTTCTATATATCTGATTCGATTATTGTTCAGATTTATTTCTGTA
Source organism: Lycium barbarum (assembly GCF_019175385.1). Lineage (NCBI taxonomy): Eukaryota > Viridiplantae > Streptophyta > Magnoliopsida > Solanales > Solanaceae > Lycium > Lycium barbarum. The sequence continues at coordinate 34,538,159 of NC_083341.1, read as the reverse complement.
CCTTCTGCTTTGCATACTCAGTACATATTTCGTACTGACCCCCTTCTCCGGGGGCTGCGTTTCATGCCCGCAGGTACGGACGCACAGCCTGGTGATCCACCTGTTTAGGACACCCTTTCTGCTATTCGGAGTGCTCCTCTCTTTCCGGAGCTTATACTTTTGGTATATATATTTATTAGTGCATTTGTATATATTCGTTCATGGGTACGGCGGGGCCCTGTCCCGTCATATGATTCTGTCGGTCTGTTTAGAGGTCTGTTGACATGTTTGTGGGTTAGGGTCTTTCTGTATGGATAGGTGTATATGTTGTTTGGGCGATCCCATACGCTGAGGCGGCCGGTCCGCATATGTTTATACGTTGCTTTTCTAGCCCTGTGTGGCCTTTTTTGGTGTTTGCTGTGTATAGGGTTATTTTGGATAGTCTGTAAAACAGAGGAAACTCTGCCGAAATTTTTCTGGAAATTACCTAAATTTGAAATAAAGTCTTGTCGGCTTCCGCCATATACTAGAATGAGTTGATAGAATTTGAGATAATATTTGATAGATGGGTTCGGGTGCCCAGATCGGGCACTAGTCACGGCCTACGGGGCTGGGTCGTGACAGAAGTGGTATCAGAGCGGTTTGTCCTCGGAATGTCTACAGATCGTGTCTAGTAGAGTCTTGTTTATCGGTGTGTTGTGCACCACATCTATAAACAGGAAGCTACAGGACATTTAGGATGTTTCCTTTCTTTGAATCTTAGATCGTGCGATAGAGCTGTGCTATTAGGATGATTCTGTTCTGATCTGTTGTTGTTTTTCTTTCAGTGATGCCTCCGAAAAAGGCGACGGCCGCCCAGAAGAAAAAGGGCGTAGTAGGAGAGACCAGCCGGGCTCAGAAGGATACTCGGACCCTTGCTCTGATGATGCGTGATATTACGTCCCAGCCAGCCGACTCTGCTACGTCTTCATCGTCAGAGGAGTCTGGAGCAGCTTCACCATTAGCTCCAGGGGCTCCAGCTCCCGCGCCTCCAGCTCCTCAGCCAGGGGCGGAGGACAGGACACTGAGAGAGGCTGTGCAGTTATTGACCACTCTGGTAGCGGGACAGGCTCGCAGACGCGGGCGGAGAGATGATGATGATGACGATAGGCGTGACAGCCTGAGGGTTCGAGAGTTTCTATTATGTGGCCCTCCAGAGTTTTACGGGTCTAAGCCCGACGAGGACCCCCATGACTTTATTCGGGGGATGCGGCGCTCACTAGATTTGGTCAGGGCTTCAGAGACTGAGTCTGTTGAGTTGGCTTCGCATAGACTACGGGATGTTGCTGCTCACTGGTATGAGTCCTGGGAGCTATCCAGGGGTGAGGGTGCTACCCCAACTACTTGGGACGAGTTCGTGACTGCTTTCACTCACCACTTTTTGCCCCCAGAGTTACGGCGGGCGCGGGTTGACCGATTTTTGCATCTGCAGCAGAGGGGTCGGAGCGTCCGTGAGTATAATATGGAGTTTGATTCTTTGGCCCGGTATGCACCTGCCAAAGTAGCAGATATGGCCGATCGGATGCACAGATACGTGATGGGGTTAGACCGCTATTTGATTGATGGCTGTATGGCGGTGGCATTGCAGGCAGACATGGATATTGCCCGACTACAGGCTTATGCCCTGGGTATGGAGGACCGACATAGAGCTGATTATTCTAGCAGAGATCGGGACAGGAGGCCGCCCAAGAGGGCCAGATTCGCAGGTTATTCTGGAGATTCTCGAGGCGGACAGCCTCAGCAGCAGCAGTCAGGCAGACATCCTCCTCCGTCAGGACGGGGTACACAGCCAGCCGATAGGATATTTGACAGTGCAGGACAGTCTGGGGCCGGTCAGAGCTCCAGAGCAACAGGGTCACAGATAGCTAGAGGTCCCAGCCAGTCCAGACCACCCAGGCCTCGTTGTTCCCATTGCGGGAAATCGCACCCGGGAGAGTGTTATCGACTTACTGGAGCCTGTTTTTCATGCGGTGGTCAGGGCCATCTTATGCGAGATTGTCCGTTGGCGAGCGGTTCTGGTAGTGTGGCTCAGCCGACGGGGTCAGCCGCTGGTTCATCATCTGCTCCATCGGTTGCACGCCCTGCGGGGCGAGGTATGCCTGCACCGGCGGGACGCGGTCGAGGTCATGGCAGTGCTTCAGGTTCTAGCGGTCCTTCGAACCGCATTTATGCCTTAGCCAGCAGACAAGACCAGGAGGCTTCGCCTAATGTCGTCACAGGTATATTACTGGTTTTCTCTCGTGATGTGTATGCATTGATTGATCCTGGTTCTACATTATCATTTATATCTCCACTCGTTGCTGATACAATTGGGATAGAATCCGAACCGATAGAGCCTTTTGAGGTAGCTACACCAGTAGGGGACTCTGTTATAGCCAGTCAGATTTATAGAGATTGTTCCGTGATTATCTGTGGCCGCTGCACTAAGGCAGATTTGGTGGAGTTAGATATGATCGAGTTTGACGTGATTATGGGTATGGATTGGCTAGCTTCTTGCTATGCTAATGTTGATTGTCAAAAGAAGATAGTCCGATTCCAATTCCCAGGGGAGCCAGTTATAGAGTGGGCAGGTAATACAGTATCGCCGAGGGGTAAGTTTATTTCATGCCCCAAGGCTGAGAAAATGATCAGAAAGGGGTATATTTATCATCTGGTCCGTGTTCATGATTTAGAGGCAGAGGCACCGACTCTTCAGTCAGTCCCAGTGGTTAATGAATTTGTAGATGTATTCCCAGATGAGCTTCCAGGTCTTTCTCCCGAACGGGAGATAGAGTTTGCTATTGATCTGTTGCCAGACACTCAGCCTATCTCTATTCCTCCGTACAGAATGGCACCTGCAGAATTGAAAGAATTGAAAGAGCAGCTGAGAGATTTATTGGAGAAGGGTTTAATTCGGCCTAGTGCGTCACCCTGGGGAGCTCCGGTATTATTTGTGAGGAAGAAAGACGGCTCGCTGCGGATGTGCATTGATTATCGGCAGTTGAATAAGGTAACCATCAAGAATAAATATCCCCTCCCCAGGATTGATGATTTGTTTGATCAGCTGCAGGGTGCCAGGTACTTCTCGAAGATAGACATGCGATCAGGTTACCATCAGGTACGGGTACGAGAGGCTGATATTCCCAAGACAGCATTCAGGACCCGATATGGGCACTATAAGTTCAGAGTTATGTCTTTTGGGCTGACAAATGCCCCAGCAGTATTTATGGACCTGATGAATCGGGTATTCAGACCGTTCTTGGATATGTTTGTGATCGTATTTATCGATGATATTCTGGTTTATTCTCGGTCAGAGGCAGAGCATGCGGACCATTTGAGGACGGTACTTGGCACACTTCGGCACCAGGAATTATATGCTAAATTTTCTAAGTGTGAATTCTGGTTATCTTCAGTGGCATTTCTGGGACATATTATTGGGGCTGATGGCGTCCGGGTGGATACCCAGAAGATCGAGGCCGTAAAGAATTGGCCTAGACCTACGACGCCGACAGAGGTGCGTAGCTTTCTGGGATTGGCTGGTTATTATCGGAGATTCGTGGAGAAATTTGCTTCCATTTCAGCGCCTTTGACAAGGCTGACTCAGAAGGGAGCTAAGTTTCAGTTGTCAGATGCTTGCGAGCGTAGCTTCCAGTTGATGAAAGAGAAGTTGACTACGGCTCCAGTCCTGACTCTTCCGGAGGGTCCAGATGGGTATGTGATTTATTGTGATGCCTCTGGTATTGGTTTGGGATGTGTGTTGATGCAGCACGGCAGGGTGATAGCTTATGCTTCCCGGCAGCTCAGAAAACATGAAAAGAATTATCCTACTCACGATTTGGAGCTGGCCGCGGTCATTCATGCTTTGAAGATGTGGAGACATTATTTATATGGGGTTCACGTTGACATTTATACAGATCATAAGAGCCTTCAGTACATCTTTAGGCAAAATGAGCTGAACTTGCGGCAGCGGAGGTGGTTAGAGTTGCTGAAAGATTATGATGTTGACATTCTCTACCATCCTGGGAAAGCTAATGTTGTGGCGGATGCACTCAGCCGCAAGTCTATGGGCAGCCTAGCAGACGTGCCATCAGAGAGTAAAGAAGTGGTTCGCGATATTCATCAGTTGGCTAGTCTTGGAGTTCGCTTGGCTGATTCTGGAGATGTTGGGGTTTCTGTTCGAGGTATTGCTGAGTCCTCTATTACAGAAGATATTAAGCGGCATCAGTATGAGGATCCTATTCTGGCACAGTACAGAGACGCAGCGCTGGCACAGGAGAAGACTCTGTTTGAGATTTCACCTGATGGAGTGTTATTTCACAGAGGCAGATTGTGTGTACCTGACGTTGCAGGGTTGCGGCGACAGGTTATGGGCGAGGCACATTACGCCCGATATTCTGTTCACCCAGGGTCGACGAAGATGTACCATGATATCAGATGCCTATATTGGTGGGACGGTATGAAAAGAGATATAGCAGAGTTCGTTGCTCAGTGTCCAAATTGCCAGCAGGTTAAGATTGAGCACCAGAAGCTCGGTGGGCTATTGCAGGAGATGGAGATACCGACGTGGAAGTGGGAGATCATTAATATGGACTTTATTACAGGTCTACCTCGCACTCCACGGAGGTATGATTCTATTTGGGTTATTGTTGATCGACTGACGAAATCAGCCCATTTTCTTCCGGTTCGGACCACCTATTCAGCTGAGGATTATGCCAGGCTTTATGTCAGGGAGATTGTACGACTTCATGGAGTTCCTGTGTCTGTTATTTCCGATAGAGGTGCCCAGTTTACAGCTAAGTTCTGGAGATCGTTTCAGGAGGGATTGGGGACCCAGGTGAGCCTGAGTACAGCCTTCCATCCCCAGTCCGACGGACAGGCCGAGCGCACTATTCAGACATTGGAAGATATGTTGCGTGCCTGTGTTATTGATTTCAGGGGTAGCTGGGACGACCATTTACCGCTTGTTGAGTTTGCGTATAATAACAGCTACCACTCCAGTATTCAGATGGCACCATATGAGGCTTTGTATGGCAGGAAGTGTAGATCACCGATCGGTTGGTTTGATGTTGGGGAGACTGAGTTGATTGGCCCAGATGTGGTCTAGCAGGCCGTGGATAAGGTGAAACTTATTCGAGAAAGATTGTTGGCAGCCCAGAGCCGACAGAAATCTTATGCCGATAAGCGACGTCGACCGTTAGAGTTTCAGATTGGCGATTGGGTGTTCCTGAAAGTGTCACCGATGAAAGGTTTTATGCGATTTGGCAAGAAAGGAAAGCTCAGTCCGAGATATATTGGGCCCTATCTGATTATTCGCAAAATAGGCAAGGTGGCCTACGAATTGGATTTGCCAGCTGACTTGGGAGCGGTACACCCGGTATTTGATGTTTCTATGCTTCGTAAGTGTATTGGTGACCCTTCCAGAGTCTTTCCTGTAGATGATATTCAGGTCACCGAGGAGCAGCCTATAGCCATATTGGATCGCCAGGTAAAAAGGTTGCGGAACAAATATATGGCTTCTGTTAAAGTGCTGTGGCGGAACAATAACCGAGAGGAAATGACCTGGGAAGCTGAGGAGCATATGAAGAAGAAGTATCCTCATTTATTTTCAGAGCCTACAGGTAATCCAATTCTCTATTTGACTATGTTGTTTGATAAATGAATCGTTGATCAATGATTATATTGTTGTGATAGTTAGTAAGGAAACTCCCCCAAATTGTTGTATGACCGGTAAGGTTAATCTGACATTCGAGGACGAATGTTCTAAAGGGGGGAAGGATGTTAGAACCCGTATTTTTGTACAGTGGAATAATCCGGATTTATTTATGATAAGCTAAGGACAAAATTATTTTGGAATACAAAGTCGGGATTCTTAACCTTCGATTTTATTTTGAGATATAAGTTGTGCATGAATTTATTGGTATGGAACAATTAGGAAAATTCGGGACCAAAAGTGAGAAAAATTGGAAGATAAAAATCATCCACAATTTCCATGGTTGGCCCACACAAATGGTGTTCAATTTTAATTGGGACAACACATTAGTGTGGGCCAAGGGGCAAGTGTACAATTCACCTAAGTATTAAAAGATGACCACATTTTCTTTCCACTTCATTTACTTCATTCCCCACACTTGAAAAAAAAGGGCAAAGCTGAAAAACCCCCTTGAGGCTCTCGGCCAACAAGGGAGAAAATCAACTCCCATTTCTTGTCTTCCAAAAATTTTCCGTTGATGTAAACCCACTATATTGAGGTTCCTAAGTAACGTGGAAGTGTCGTTGGAGCGATCAACCCATTATTTTTCATCCATTGGAAACCCTAGCATTTTGTGGAATTGAAGAGGATAGGTAAGAGTTGATCTTGCTTTTGTGTTATAAAGGTTGTTTGTATCTTGTAGTATGTTATAATGGAGGAAAATCATGAAATATGAAATGTTGGAGGTGAGTTGTGTATGTGGAGCTTGAGCCGTGTAAATGAGTGTTGTTGTGTTGTGATTGAAATTATGAATTAATGCCTAGTTAGTTGATTATGATCATTGTAAGGTGAAGAACAATTGAGAATCATCCATATATGTATATGTGTAGTGTTAGCCGAAAATGGGTCACCTTATGTGCCAAGAATTGAATTAGTATCGCTTATTGTTTAGCCGTCGTCGCCATGAATTCTATGTTGGAAATGAAAGTTTATTGACTCAAATTGATGTTGTAAATATTGTGGACTGATTTGGAAGTTGTTGTACATTTAATGTAAATTGTGTATTGATGAAAATAGCATTGTTAGAATGTAAATTGTAGATACGAACCATGATTTGGAAATGAAGAAAAAGTTAGGGGGGCTGTCTCGGTTAGGGGCTGTTTCGGGTAGCTTGGGAAAATTTATGGATTGTTGGAAAAATTGTATAAATTGCTTAGAATGTCTTGAAATGTTTTTGGTATGGGTTCGGGTTAGTATGTGAGCGTATAAGCGTCGATTTTGGCTTGAAGGTAAGTCGTCGAATTGAATTTATGAAAGTTGATGAATGATGGAAAAGAGAGCTATTATTGTTTTATTACCTTTCGGGTTGATTATTAATGTTGTTAGGTTGGTTGGTTGTTGTTGTTGTTGATTGATACGGCCGAGTTAAATTCTCGGGGTAGCCTATTTACAGGGGAAATGCTGCCCAAATTTCTGTAGAATTAAGGGCGAAATTGGAATTTAATGCCCAAAGAGTCTTTAGCTAATGTTTGGCATTTTATGGCTTGTTTATAGATCGTGGGCAGCCCGAATCATAGGTTGGATTTAGCTTGAGTTTGGATCGTATTGAAGAGCGTTTGAGGTATGTAAAGTATTCTTCCTTCTTCGGCATGCCTTAGTTAAAATAGGCTATGATATAAGCCTCGAGGAAACTCTATTCTCACAATCCGAGCATGTTTATGAATCACATTTGTTCTTTGGCATCCTTGCCTTGTCATGGCAAAACATTGATCCTTATGTTCTTGGAATCCATAATTTGTAAAGATTACATGAAAGCTGATTTTTGTTTTAAAGTTCATTCTTTAGCGATTCCAAAACTTCAAACGCCCATAATTTCCTCAGAAAAGCTCGGATTGCTTTGAAATTTTCGTAGGAGTTTGTATGATATAAAATGAGTATGTTTTTCATAGGCGGGCTCAGTTCGGGTCTATACTCGTCCGTGGGTCCCGCGATGCCCTTTTTGAAATTCGACAACTTTGAAACAAAAAGTGATAATTATTATTCCGATTTCGAATATGACTATTTTACTTATCCTTCAGATTTATAATAATGATTTTATGCATATGATTCCTCACTACTTCGCTCGTGCCTACTGTGATATCATTCACCGGTTCCCGGGCCGGTTCTGTTGTCGTGCGCTTTGTGATACATTCCGGTGTTATGCTGTGATTATGGTTCACCATGCTCCTCGCTCGAGGGCCGGGTTCCACTTATGTTCGGCGTTATGCTGTGTTTGGCGTTATGCTGTGTTGTGATGTGTGACGGGGATTCGGAGATTTGAAACTTTCTGGTGTTATGCTGTGTTGTGGCGCCATCGACAGGCGGGCGGCCACATTTTCCTGTGCCCTATGCATAATTTATACTTTGGAAATAAACATTTTGATATTTCTTTTTGATATGTATTATTTTCTATATATCTGATTCGATTATTGTTCAGATTTATTTCTGTACCTTCTGCTTTGCATACTCAGTACATATTTCGTACTGACCCCCTTCTCCGGGGGCTGCGTTTCATGCCCGCAGGTACGGACGCACAGCCTGGTGATCCACCTGTTTAGGACACCCTTTCTGCTATTCGGAGTGCTCCTCTCTTTCCGGAGCTTATACTTTTGGTATATATATTTATTAGTGCATTTGTATATATTCGTTCATGGGTACGGCGGGGCCCTGTCCCGTCATATGATTCTGTCGGTCTGTTTAGAGGTCTGTGGACATGTTTGTGGGTTAGGGTCTTTCTGTATGGATTGGTGTATATGTTGTTTGGGCGATCTCATACGCCGAGGCGGCCGGTCCGCATATGTTTATACGTTGCTTTGCTAGCCCTGTGTGTCCTTTGTTGGTGTTTGCTGTGTACAGGGTTATTTTGGATAGTCTGTAAAACAGAGGAAACTCTGCCGAAATTTTTCTGGAAATTACCTAAATTTGAAATAAAGTCTTGTCGGCTTCCGCCATATACTAGAATGAGTTGATAGAATTTGAGATAATATTTGATAGATGGGTTCGGGTGCCCAGATCGGGCACTAGTCACGGCCTACGGGGTTGGGTCGTGACACTGCCAAGGGACCCCGTTCATCTTTCGCTTGTCCGAGTTCGAGACCAAGGGCCTCAGGTAGCTTTCCATACCCACCGGTCGAGAAAGAAAGCTGCAATCCTCGGGAATGGTGATCATAGCCGACCTCGTCCTCGTCGGTTCCACACTTGGGGCCGGAAAGGTGCGCACCAGGCTATCTCTGGCACCGGACTCGGTGGTTCGACTAGCCGCCCTCGTGGCTCGAGGGATCGGAAGATGTCCGAAACCTGCAGCTTCACCGGTTGCAGGAGGAGTGTCCGAGAACATATCTTCGAACGCATCCGACCTTAGGGGATGAATTGGGGAATCCGGATGGACTTCAGCAGCTTCGGCGAAAGCAGGGATCTCCGAAGTTGCGGCAGTCTCATGGTCCGGCAGCGGACCAATATCCCTGGGGACTTCCGTCTCGGGGACCGGCTCAGTCCTTTGACCGGCCTCGGCAGGAGCCCTCTCGGATCTCCTTGTTCTTTGCAAAGGGGTTTCTTCGGGCGAGACATCACCTGAAATATCGATGAATTCAACCGACCTTATAGGAAGCGGACAATGAATTTCTTCCAAACCTGTGTATAACGCCGGAGCTGAAGGCACTTCCCCCGCCGATGGAAGCGGTGAAACGGTGACAGCCTCCTCCGGGATCGAAGCCACTCAGGGGACAGCGCCGACTCTCCGAACAATAATATCGGGCTCTGTTTCGTCCCGTAAGGTCCGAGTAACGCTCCTCGCCCTCTTCTTCGACTTCTGCCCTTTGTCGGAGGGCCTTTTTCTCTTGGCAGCGGCAGCAAGGATATGAGAGGCACCCGCCGAGTCGAACTCGGGTGCCGACGTTGCTGGTTCTGCTGCTGATTCCGGCCTTGGATCCACCGAGCCTTTAAGTAAGCCTGAAAATCGAAGGTGTTACTGAAAGGTAGAGGATGCAATGGGTACGGATAGAAGCGAAGTATTACCGTGGTTCTGGGCGATCCATCGGCCACTGGACAGATGACCCCATGTCCGATCGTCGTGAACATGTTGGCTGAGGAGAGCAGTAACCCATTCGTTGAGATTCCGGACGACCGGAGGAATCCAACCCACGACTAATGGAAATAAGAAGACAAGTAATGAGAAAGTGGGAACTGAAGTTCGGCAAAGCGTGCAAAAGCAATTATTAAAAGAATTCAGACTTACGCTTGTTGTTCCACCTTTCCGGAAAAGGCATGTAGTTGCCCGGGACAATGTCCGAGGTCCGCACCCGGACATATCGCTCCAACCAGCCCCTGTCTCTGTCTTCTTCCATTTTTGAGAAAAATGGATTCCAGCTACGCTTTGCGAGTTTTATTACGCCACCCCGGAACAACCTCGGGGAATATAAACGTATCAAGTGGGCCAGCGTGAGCTGCTTCCCGGCATTATTGGCCAACAGCCGGAGGCAAGCCACGACCCTCCAAACGATCGGGCCAATCTGTGCCAAGGTTACGTTATAGGTCCGGCACATGTCTAAGATGATCGGATCAACCGGGGGGTCGAGCTTGAGAGTGAAAGGGTAAGTATAAACGTATAAAAAACCTTCCCGATGGTCAGTGACTGATTCACTTGGCCCGGGGGAAAAAACTTGAACTGAACGGGTGTTCCACCCACAATCAGCCCGGACTAGGTCGAGTTTATCCTCGGTAATGGATGAGGGATACCGTCTCACATCATACCCTCTGTCGGACACCGGGGAAGGTTTTTCAACCTCGAAATCTTTGTTGAAATTTGGTTTGGCCGGTATAATGTCCGAGGCAGTGGGCTCGAAGGTGGTTTTTGCCTTAAGTGGAGAAGTTGGGTCGGTTCCTTGTGACGAAACCGAGGGAATATCATGGGAAGTGGTTTCAGTGTTAGCAGACATTTGGAGATTACGAAGAAAGATTAGGCAAAAGTCGAAAGAGAAGTTAAAAGGGGGAATAAGAGAACAGACAGAAAATTCAAAAATGGCAGAAAACAAGAGGAAGAAGTAGCAGCCTACTCAACAAAAATGGTTAAAGTGGAGAAGTTGGCAGAATCGTTCCCTTTTTTACGTACTATAAGCAGCGAATCAACAAGAAATGAGAACTAAATGTGAATTGAAAGATAACAAGTGAAGAAATGAAAGCAGAGGAGAAGTAAGTTGGAAGAGGTGAAAGTGTTTAAATGAGGAAGTAAGGGATATTATATAGGCATGAAAACGGGGCGATTACAAACCCGAGCCAACCGGGGGATGCCACGTGTCCCATAATTAATGAGAAACGACATGAAGCGACGTGCGTTACGACGGTTGTCAGAGCTGACCATCCGGGATGAGACACGTGGCCGATGACAGAGGGACGTGACGCAACTGTTCCCGCCAAAATGAGAAGAAAACAACGGACAAACGGAGTCGCCGATTTCTTGACTAATCCACTTCTCGTCACTCCGATAAAACTTCGGTCCGAAAAGTGTGGGGACTATCTGTATACGGTAAAAATCGGGTATCTGCTGACCGGTGAGACCGGTGACCGAGGGAAGAAAGAAACGAGGACATGCACGAAGGTTTTCTTTTTGGACCGGAGGAGTGTTTTGACCAAAGAGAGGGAAGATCTTCATTTGGTCCGATTTCTTCATAGCCGAGCTGATCGTGGCCGTTCCTCCGTTTGATCGTGGCCGTTCCTCCGTTTGGTCGTGGTCGTTGGTCCGTTTGGTCGTAGCCGTTGGTCCGAGAGATCCGTTACGCGATTGCCACGCGTCGATAGCGTCCTGCCATGTTCAACTGCCAATCGTACGGGTGTTAGACCGTACGACCAACCTAACCCAACCTAATCCATTTCAAAGTTTTTCTTTATTTTTTAGTTTCTCTTGTTGTATGAAGCCCATGAGGCAACACTATAAATAAGGGTCATTGCCCACTTTTGAGGGGTTGGCTTCCTCATATCAAGAACATTTTTGTACTAGAAAATATATACAAATCTCTCTCAATACCGTATTTTGATCCACATTCGTTGTGTTCATCTCCTAAATCTGTCCAATCAAGTGATATTCATATATTAGGAAACATACAAATCTATAGCAAACCACCGATTATCAGTTGCTTCTTCATAGTACATTCATATATTTCTTTTCTCTATCAAATAGATTCAAGGCACAACCATATATCCTATACCTCACTCATAAATTTAATTGATTATCCAAATTCGGGGTAAACAATTAGCACACATAGAATAAAGGAAATGAGGCTGGTTGCTGACAATTTAACAAGCATGGCTGTTGCAATTTGAATCTTTTCGATAACTTCATATTATATGTTAATTCACCATCTTATATTCCATAATCTTTTTCCAATGATTGTAAAGGTAATATATTTCCTATAAAGATCAAGCTATATAAAGAAGTATATTATTATAATTTTCAATTCTACTATATAAAAAAATACTAAAAAAAAGTCGTCAGTTGATAGTCCAACAAAGTGATATAAAACATGCTTAAACAGTTGGATTCCGATACAAGTAAAAATAAAAAGGGAGAAAAAAGAAAAGTTATTATTGAGAAAGCGCGACCGGGTCGGCGACCTTTTAGGTAGAGAGTGGAAAACAGAAATAGAAATAGGAGAAAAGGGAAAACGGTTAATGTTTGTCCCGGGTCTCAAAAAAGCCATCTCACCGCTGTGTCGCAGTTTCGTAGCGAAACCCTAGGCTTAGAGAACCAAAGAGGAGAAGATGCTGAGGACAGCTGGGAGGAGAGCTTCGCCTCTCTCGCGTTGGCCCCTGCGCTCCGCTGCTCCATCTTCTTCGTCTGCCTTCATCTCTCCAAACCATGATGATGATGCCTCTTCCCTCAGATCCATTTCTCCTTCCCTCGCTTCTATTTTCCTCCAACATACCAGAGGTCTGTTTCCCTCTTTATTCTCTCTCCCCCCCCCCCCCCCTCTCCCCCCCTTAGTTCAATGATTTAATTTGATGATGTTTGCTAATTATTTGGAGAAACTAAAGCTTCCATCTTTTAACTGATTTATTCTACAACCAGCTTAGTTTCTAATACAATTCTTCTATCAATTTTTTGGTTCTACTTCTTCACATGTTATCTTTTGCTGGTATTGCCATGGATTTCTAAATTGCATTCGTCACAAGTGGGATCCCACTTATAGAGCAGTGTTAAATCTGGTTTCACTGTAGTACTATTTGATTTCCGTTGCATCTTGCAACAACACGGTTTAGGTACTTTTGTCTGTTCATTTAGGGTGTGTTTGGAATGAAGGGAATTCCAACTTTTCCATGTTTGGTTAGACTAAATATTTAGGAAAATATTTTCCTCTAATTATTCCCCAAGGGGCCAAGGGAAATCATTTTCCACGATACTTATAATATAAATATTTCTGTTCATCATCAGTGTAAATTTATACGGTGACTCACTGATAAGACATTTAGTTCTTGCAAAGTCTTCTATTGCTCAATGAAATGCAAAAAATTCCAATGCAAACAACAAGCAAGAATAAAAACCAAAGCAGGAGAAGGTTACTTTTGGTGATTCTTGTGGAATAACAAGCCAAAGTATTAAGTTTCTATTTTTGTAATATTGTTATGGAACTCAGTTGAAAATATTTTCCGGAAAATGTTTTAGTCACGAACCAAACATTGGAAAAATAAGTAGAAATTGACTTATTTTCTGGAAATATTTTTCACGCAAACACTTTTCGGGAAAAACATTTTCCTTCGTACCACTCACACCCTTAGTTTTATGGGTTTTCATTAATGTTAATTGTATCCTTTATTTTTGCTTTTCTTATTTTGGGGGTAGCAGTGGTGCCCCAGGCCCGCTTGCATGCATTATCTCCTACCATCACAAATACCGAGTAGAACTGTCCACTAATGCTTAGACAGATGGAAGAAAGCACTATTCTAAATTCATTGATTGCTAAGCCACACCTTTGGGTGCTGTTTATTTTATCATTCTTAAGCAGTTAGAGTTATTACTTATTAGTCTCTTTGTTTTCGAATGATAAACAGATGTTCTGTATACAATAGGAAAAAGACCTCTATATTTGCTGCCAAGAAGAATGTACAAGTCTATGAAAGCAATAGTATGATAGAGAAATTTTGAAAAATCTTTGAACAGAAGGGAAGGAAGAGAGAGAGAGAGAGAGAAGGGGGGGGGGGGGGGGTGTTGAAGAAAGAACAGCATCTGTAACTTTATGCTCTATAAAGGACGTTAGCTGATTAACTGAAGAAAGATTAAAAAAAAAGTTTGATAAAAGAAGAAGCACTAATTGTTCTATACATTGTTATTTATGACCTGTTGGGTTTGGGTTGTTTTATAACCCAACAGATTATACCAATTGAACCCATTTGAACCTTATTTTCTCACAGGTCAATATGGGTTCAACCCATTTTTAGTATAACCCATCAGCTCTTTAACAGCTCATTAATTTTTGGGCGGGTTGCACATCTATAGGTTGAATTTGCCTCCTCTAGAATCAACTTCTTTGCAGGTTCTATCTCACAATTTGTAAGCTCATTGAATGCCTAAAATAAACTGTATTGTCCTGCTTCTAAATGCTTAAAAAATATACGAAAAGGGAAAACTGAGTCCTAATTCTTCTACCACTGCAAGAACAAGTTTCTCATTTTGAATGTTGGCTACACATTGTCCTTTGCATCTAAGTCTGGAGGATCTTGTGAATAACAAAGTCTGGTACGATTATTGGAAGAAAATGGTCATGCCATTTGTTGGACATGCAAAAGTTCGAGATAGTTGTTGTGGGGGAAATCCATGGAAAGGGAACTAGTTGGCTGAGATAGTTAGCTTGCAGTGGCTGAATGATCAGCCTTTTTTTCAACCCTTCTGATGTTGCCTTCCTGTCATTTTGTTGATTTGGCTTTATCTATGATAAATTTTGGAAGTTACCAGGGTCGTAATCTATTACTTCTAACAGCTTTTCAATTGTTTCAGGGTTTTCATCTAATTCAGTTTCTCCTGCATATGAGATGGGTTTAGTCCCAGATCTCCCACCCACAGTGGCTGCTATTAAGAGTCCCACATCAAAAATTGTTTATGATGAGCACAACCATGAGCGTTATCCACCTGGCGATCCAAGCAAACGTGCATTTGCTTACTTTGTCTTGACAGGAGGCAGGTTTGTCTATGCCTCATTGGTGCGTCTCCTGATTCTTAAGTTTGTACTGAGCATGTCTGCCAGTAAGGATGTTCTTGCCCTTGCTTCCCTTGAAGTGGATCTTTCCAGCATTGAGCCTGGTACAACTGTTACCGTGAAGTGGCGTGGTAAACCTGTTTTCATCAGGCGCCGAACTGAGGATGACATCAGTTTGGCAAACAGTGTTGATCTTGGCTCCCTTCGCGATCCACAACAAGATGCAGAGAGGGTTAAGAATCCAGAATGGCTTGTGGTTGTTGGGGTATGCACCCATCTTGGGTGCATTCCTTTGCCAAATGCTGGTGATTTTGGTGGTTGGTTTTGCCCCTGCCACGGCTCCCATTATGACATCTCTGGTAGAATACGCAAGGGACCTGCGCCATATAATCTGGAGGTGCCTACTTATAGTTTCCTGGACGAGAACAAGCTACTTATTGGTTAAAAAAGTAGGTAAAGAGTTGTACTTGTGGGCAATTTGTAGCTGCTGGAACTAAATTATGATCTTGACGAAAACCATACACACACTTTATTTCCTTATGTTTAACTTTGTGAGTTTTATAATTTTGGATTTGTACTTGCCCATCAATTTTGGGTAGATCATGAATTTTTGAGCAAATAATTTTGCTGGCTGCCTGCTAAGATTTTTCCAGATTTGCTGGCAATTTATCAATTTTTTTAATTAATTCTTTTGGTTATGAGCCCTATATGTGATTTTATTAGGTGTATATTTTGTTTCCGAGGAGTTCTTGTTTGTGCAATCTAGTTAGCCTCAGGAGGTGAATTTTCTCCATAGTGGGATTCATCAGTGCAAACTGGACATGACATGCTGCATATTCAGACTGCATGATGCTGCTGCTAAGTGAGAGGATACTAGGTTTGACATGCAAATTTGAAAAAGAAATAGCTTTACGTGATTTTTTTTTTTATTAAACAGTTTCGGGAAGCTAGATGCACGTTGGGGAGGGTGCCTTCCTTTTCTCGATTCTCCTTTTCCGTGTGTTAAAACTTAAAACTAGAAAATGGAAATCTCTCCGGCAGTTGCTGTATCCAGTAACATATCAAAAGCAAAAATCATTTCACACAAAAAGTCAAACAAATACTGCTGTATCAGATTTCAAGAGTTCATGTAAAATTTAAAGACTCAAGGGCTCGAGACAGCTGAAGTAAGAATGTCAGAACACGCTTGTTTATTCCACAGATCTTTAGTTCCTGGAGTTTTAAAGGGATACAAAGCTGAAAGCTGTGTCTATGAGATAGTTGCTACCTATCAGCCAAGTGTCAATGTGGCTGTGCCAGAGCTTGGTATTTATCATTTACTTCTATCGGTCACACTAAACAAGAGATATAGAGACAACAGTTTCTACTCGTGAAGTTTGGCTATCATTCCTGAACAGTTTGCATATAACATTTCTTGGGTCACCAGTCGGAAGAAAATAATCACACTAAATATATATAGTAATGCATGAACCATTTAGTAATGAATGATCCCTAGGGACTTAGGTCATAACTGAATCGCTGCAATTGTAGCTTCCAGAATAAGGGTAATTACATTGACAGTTTAGTTATGCCCAAGCTAAAAGGACTAAGCAAGACCAGTTTGGCATTCCATTTAGGAGTCCTGGATAGGAACTAATGGTAATTTGCCACCATATATGTCAGGGAGTTGGTCATCATCAATGTCCCGCTGAAGGGTTGACCTCAATTTTTTGTTCTCAACAAAAATAATCTGCACAAATGTTTCAAAGAGAAGAAAACCAATAAAATGGATCAGCTCATATATCAGTGTCTATACATGCTTTTATAATTATGTTTACGCTAGGAGAAATTACAATGCTAGTTTCCCTACAGGCTTGGTCCTAGAAAGAAGACTTTTGTCCGATGAATCAACGACAAAACTATTCATAAAATTCTAGAATCTAAGTCCATGACCACCAACCCCCACCATAAAAGGGAAAAAATGGATAAGAAATGAATAGAACCAATTCAGGTGCCACAATCCCCAGTCTGTAGCTATTAACAACAGTAGTATTAATAATCTTTTCTGATTAC
Source organism: Lycium barbarum (assembly GCF_019175385.1). NCBI lineage: Eukaryota > Viridiplantae > Streptophyta > Magnoliopsida > Solanales > Solanaceae > Lycium > Lycium barbarum. The sequence continues at coordinate 34,521,200 of NC_083341.1, read as the reverse complement.
AGAGCTTTGAAGATTGAGCAAACTCCTGTGAGTTCTTTGGTAACTTTCTTCAAAATTTTAAGGAAAGGAGAAATATAGGGCTTTTTCTACCAAATAGCCTTCCATGCTGTCATAAATATGTAAGGTACATGGACTATAAATAACTTGCCTAGCCTCTCAGGGTAGCAGTCCTGAAGTTGACACAAAAAGAAAGAAACATGAGGTTCCGAATTATGATTAAATTGGAACTGTGTCTCGAGTAACATGGTGGGGAACAAACCTGCAATATTGAAAGAGCTGCTAAGTATCCACGAATATCACTATTAGCATATCCCCATCCTTCCAGGTCTCCAATAGCAACAAACTTCTCTTGCTCATTTGACATTCTAAAAAAATATGCCAAAAACCCAAATACCGAATGTCATAAGCTAAGATTTGGAAAGAACATGAACAAACAAGTTGACATGCAAACACAACGTGATAGATAAAAGACAAACATACAGGTGTTTACCCCGGAATCGGATAATCAATTAAATTTGTATGTGGGTATAGGATATGTGCTTGGATCTTGATGTATGTTAGATAGGGAAAATGTATAGGTGGGAGTTCCTCAATAAAATGGCTAATGATGGCGATTCGCTATGAATAAAAACGCTCATAAACAATGTGGGATAATTGATGGAATAAACACAACATGAATATAAATAAACGGCCTTGGCCGAATCAGATGTTGAAAGAGAGATTGTATGTATGAACTCTTTTATTATAAATGTTCTTGGAAAGTAAAGGAGCCAACCTCCCCAAAGGAGGAGGATATGCCCTATTTATAGTGTCACCTCCATGGGTCTCATACAATGAGAAATAATAAAATAATAATAACAAGGACAGCTCTGCACGGATTTGGTGGGATTAGACTGACGGCGCCGTCTGACACACGCATGGTAGGTAGTTGATTGTGGCAGGACGCTACTGGCGCGTGGCCCGCATGCAACGGCCACACGGACCAACGGCTACTCGGACAAACGACCATGAATGCTCGGGTCATCGGGCTTGGATGCTCGGGTCACCGGGCTTGGCCACTACGACAACGTCGAAGGCAGACCTGTCGGTGCCTTTGCCCAGCACCAGCCCAAGCATTACCCTGGTCAAGGGCGAATAGTATCCCTCACATTCTCATTTCTTCCTCTGGTTCCTCGTTCCACCGGTTCGCCTCATATCCGGTTTCTACCGTATACAGATAGCCCCCACACTTCCCGGATCTCCGATCTGTCGGAGTAACGGGGAGTGGTTAAACTCCCAAACCGGTGGTTCTGTCAGCCCGGCGTTATCTTCGTATTTTGGCGGGAACGGTTGCGTAACACATCCCCTTTTATCGGCCACGTGTCTCGCCCCTGGTGGTCCACTTCTGTCAACCGCCTTTTCACGTCATTTTGAGTCGCTTCGTATTAATGATGGGGATACGTGGCGCCGTCTGATTGGTCGTCCTCGGTAACCGTTCCTCTCCCATGCCTATATAAGGCCCTTCACCCCTTCATTTTACCATTTTCACGCTCTGCATCCTCTCCAACTTCACTTCATTTCTGCGTTTTTTCCACTTGCACCACACACAATCAACTCCATATTTGGTCTCCCTATTTATTCATTGCTTCATATTGTGTGCGAAAGAACCAACTTTAACACCACTGCTGTCGAATATTCTTTGCTCGAGCGTCGCCGTTTTACACTTCGCCTCTTCTCGAACCATCAGTTCCTTTGTTCTTCTTAAATTCCTCTCTTCGACCCTCTTCCTTTCATATTCCCAAGATGTCTGAATCCACTTCCCATGATGCTCCACCGGTAGCGTCCCCGGGAGCCGAGCCTGCGACCCCGGCTAAATTCGAGCCCATGGCTTCGGATATCATACCGGCTAATTTAATTTCAACAAAGACCTTGAGGTCGAAAAGCCTTCCTCCGTTTCAGACCGGGGGTTCGATGTGAGGCGGTATCCCTCGTCTATTACCGAGGAGAAGCTCGACATAGTCCGGGCCGATTGCGGGTGGGACACCCGTCCAGTTCAGATTTTCGCCCCCGGACCAGATGAATCCATTACCGACCATTGTGAAGGGTTTCTGTATGTTTATACGTACCCCTTCACCCTCAAACTCAACCCTCCGGTGGATCCGGTCATTCTCGACATGTGCCGTACTTACGGCGTCACGCTGGCTCAGATCGGCCCAAATGTTTGGAGGGTCGTAGCGTGTCTCCGATTGTTGGACAACAATGCCGGGACGGAGTTCACACTGGGCCATCTGATACGCCTATACTCCCCGAGGCTGTTCCGGGGCGGCGTAATGAAACTGGCCAAGCGCAGCCGGAATCCATTCTTCTCGAAAATGGATGAAGACAGAGACCGGGGATGGTTGGAGAGATACATCCGGGTGAAGACCGAGGACATAATTCCAGCCGAGCACATGCCTTTCCCGGAGAAGTGGAATAACAAGCGTAAGTCCGGAGCCTCGAACAATTGCCTTAGTATTGCTTCGTCAATTTTGATTCTGCTTCCTCACTGTTTCATTCTTACATTTGCCAGCCAATGGGTACGTTCCTCCGGTCATCCGGAATCTGAATGACTGGGTCACTGTGCTCCTCGCCCAGCATCCCTATGACGACTGGACATGGGCTCCTGTCTCGTGGCCGATGGATCGCCCAAAATCACGGTAGCCTCCTATTTTTATTCTGCTGCATTCCCCTTTACTTGTTCCGTCCTTTGATCTGTGCTAACATCTTGTCTTTTTAGGTTTGCCTAAGGGCTCGGTAGCCCCCAGATCGGAGTCGGGGACCACCCCTCCAGCACCGGCGTCCGAATTTGACACAGCGGGTTCCTCCCGTGTCCTCACCGATGCCGCAAAAATAAAACGGCCCTCCGAAAAGGGGTAGACGCCAAAAGGAAGAAAGCGAAGAGTGTTGCCCGTCCTTCGAGGGAAGAGATAGAGCCCGACATCATTGTTCGGAGAGTCGGTTCCGTTCCCTCCGTGGCTCCAATATCGAAGGAGGCGGTCTCCGTTCAGCCCCTTCATTCCATCGGCGAAGGTCTCTTGGTTCCCGCTCCACATTCAGGTGCGGAAGAAATACTTTCACCAGCTCCTCTTCGGTCGATTGACTTTGTCGACATTTCAGGTGAAACCTCTTCGGAAGACACTCCTCTGCAAAGGAAAAGGTCCGGGGAAGCGGCTGCTGTTGAAGCCAATAAAAGGACCGCCCCCGTACCGGAGGGCGGAGCCCCCGTAGGCACCCGTCCGTCTTCCGAGCATGAGCCTGTTGCAACTGCGGAGCCCACGGCCTTTGCCGAAAATATTGAGGCTATTCCAAGTTCATCTACCCCGGCTCTACGGGTGGACGATTTTGATGACATATTCTCGAGCACCCCCCCTGCTACCGGCGAAGCAGCGGGCTTTGGTCATCTCCCTATTCCTCGGGCCACGAGGCCGGCCAGTCGGATCCCCGAATCAGGGGACAGGGACAGCTTGGTAAATATCTTCCCAGACCCGAGCGTGGAGCCAAGGAGAACCAGATCGGCCGTAGTCACCGTACCCGAGGACTGCAGCTTTCTATCGCGTCCGGTGGGCATAGCGAGCTATTTGCGGCCCCTTATCTCTGACTCGGACAAGCGCAAAATGACCGGGCTCACTTGGAAGTGCCTCATTAACGAGGGTATGCATGCAAGCAACCGGGTAAGCTCTTCTGTCATCCTTGTACGGTTTATCTGTGGATTTTATCCTTACTTCACCTAAGCCTTCTGACTTGTTTCACCTGTAGAGTGTGGTGCTGGTTAATGAAGCTTTCATCCGTGCCCAACATGAGATAGATGATCTCCGAGGCCAACTAGATGCCCAAGGTCGAGAAACGGAGAAATACCGACATCTTCTTCAGGAGAAGGGGGAAGAGTTGAACCGGGCGGCTGTGCTGGCCAACCTCCGTCCTGAGCTCGATGCGGCTAAGGATGAGAACCGTCGCTTGAAGAGTGAACTGGCCGCTATGACCGATTATAACTGGAGCCTTGAGGCTGAAAAGATCGGCCTTAGCCGGGATAAAGCCCATTTTTCCTCGAGGTTAGATGAGCTCGAGACCACGGTTTCCCGACTCCGGGAGGAGCTGGACTCAGTGAAGGCTCATGCAACGGGCCTGGCCGAGAGGAACCGACAGCTCGAGTCCGAGGCCGCTTTGTCCAACGAGCGTAGGAGGGTGTTCGAAGAGAAAGCCGAGGAGCGATCTCGGATATGCCAAGGCCTAAGAACCGAGCTCGAGGAGGCGGTTATCGCCAATGACACCCTTAAGGCCGAGCTGGAGGCAACCACTGGCAGGATAAGTGTCCTTGAGGAGGACTGGGCCGATCTGGAAGTGAAACTGGCCAAGGCTGAGGCTGACTTGGAGGAAACATGGAGAAGTGTTGAGGCGACCGAGGCTCACACTGCTATTGTTGCCGAGTATGAGAAGTGGAAGCCTCGGCGGATCACCCTCGAGCAAGCCGAGCATGGTCTCTCTGATCTTCCGGCCCTGATACTCGAGGCCAAGAGGATGGAGGAAGAATCCGATCGTGCCCTCGGGTCTGAGTCAGACGACTCCGAGCTAACCGAGTCCGAGCACTCCTCCACCTCTAGTCATGCCAGATAGCATAGGGTTTGTGCCTTGCTTTCTGTTTTTTGTTTTTTGCCTTTGTAGGACTTTGTTTTTTCTTTTGATGTAAGAGACATCCGTTGTATAAATGAAAGGTGCTTCTTTCTTGCTTCTTCGTTTGAATGTTTGTTTACTGTTTTTGCTATAGTTGTTGGTCCGTTCTAGGACACGTCGACTCGTAGTCGTTAATTTATCGTGCCCGTAGGTCTTATCCGATATTTTGGGGCCGGTGGCTTATCAAATTTTGGCTTGGATCATTGTGATCTTGTTGCCTTTGTCGAATTTCGACCAAGGTACCCGGCGTAGGGTATGCGAATGAGGCAGTATCGAGATACGATGGTTATCAACTGGGTATATTTAACCGAAAGCTGTTATCCCAACTTTTGATAACTTTGTGTTTGCAAAATGTTTGTACATATAAGAATTTTAACTCTTTCTTCCTTAGCCGTAGTAAATGAAAAATGGGACACGATTCATTATGATCGTTTGGTCCTTACATCAGAGGCTATGGCTGGTGGCCGGGCCTTAGTTTTGCCGTAGCAAATGTTGAATGGGACACGATTCATTATGATCGTTTGGTCCTTACATCAGAGGCTATGGCCGGGCCTTAGTTTTGCCGTAGCAAATGTTGAATGGGACACGATTTATTATGATCGTTTGGTCCTTACATCGGAGGCTGTGGCCAGGCCTTAGTTTTGCCGAGGCAAATGTTGAGCTTCTCCGTATGCTTTAATCGGGGTCATCTTCGGTGTGGCATAGTACTCCCCTAGCACTTATTCAATCTCTGAGGTCGGGTGAGTGCTATTATATCCCCAATCGGAGGATGCGACACCGGGTATCCGGGTACTCGCCCTTCATATTTGTTAAGTAACATGTTGTACTCGTTGCCTCATTAAAAACCTTGTCGGAAAACCCATTTTGGGACAAAACCGTACTAAGGAAAAGAGTGCAACACGTGTTTTCAGATCTAGATTCTAATTTTGTCCCGGTCTTGACTTCCTGCAAAAGAGAAAAGTTAATAAGAGGATACGGGGAGACCATACCTTAGCAGTAGTATCTCTTTAGATGGGCCACATTCCAGTTAATACGCAGATGCTGCCCGCCCATGGACTCCAATTGATACGATCCTTTGCATGTTATACCGGTTACCTTGTACGGACCTTCCCAGTTCGGACCCAGCTTTCCCTCGTTGGGGTTCTTGGTGTGCAAGGTAACCTTTCGAAGCACTAAATCCCCAACTTGGAAATGCCGAAAGTTGGCTCTTCGGTTGTAGTATCTTTCCATCCTCTGTTTTTAGGCCGCTATGCGGACTGACGCGCTTTCGCGTAGTTCATCTGCGAGGTCGAGCTTCACGGCCATGGCCTCCCCGTTTGACTCTCCGGTGGTATACCTGAAGTGGAGGGTCGGTTCACCGACTTCCACGGGGATAAGGGCTTCGGCTCCGTAAACCAATGAGAACGGGGTTTCCCCCGTGCTCGATCTGGATGTGGTTCTGTAAGCCCACAACACCTCTGGCAATATCTCCCTCCAATGGTGCTTCGATGCTTCAAGCCTTTTCCTCAGATTTTGGATTATCGTTTTGTTCGTGGATTCTGCCTGTCCGTTCGCGCATGGGTGATACGGGGTTGACACGATTTTCTTGATCTTCAATCCCTCGAGGAAATTGTTGACCTTGCCACCCACGAACTGAGGACCATTATCACAAGTTATCTCGGAGGGGATGCCGAAACAGCAAATGATGTGATCCCATATGAAGTCGATGACTTCCTTCTCTCTTATCTTTTCGAAGGCCTGTGCTTCAACCCATTTAGAAAAATAGTCAGTCATTAACAAAATGAAACGGGCCTTACTTGGTGCCTGAGGTAACGGACCCACAATGTCCATTCCCCACTTCATGAAAGGCCAAGGTGAGAAGACCGAATGCAGCAACTCCCTGGGCTGGTGAATCATCGGAGCATGCTTCTGACATCCGTCGCATTTTTGCACAAAAATTTTAGCGTCTTCGTCCATCCGATTCCAGTAATAACCAGCCCTGATGATTTTTCGAACCAGAGCTTCCGCACCAGAGTGGTTGCCACATGTTCCTTCGTGTACCTCTCTCATCACGTATTCCGTTTCTCCGGGGCCCAAACACTTAGCCAGGGGGCCGAGGAAAGAGCGTCGATACAATTGGCCGTCCACTAAGCAAAAACGGGCGACCTTGGTCCTTAGTGACCGTGATTCCTTCGGGTCACTCGGGAGCTTTCCGTCACGCAAGTAGTCGATGTACTTATTGCGCCAATCCCAAGTTAAGCCCATTGTGTATATTTCGGCGTGTCCGCTTTCTATGGCCGTGTTTGATAAGTGCACCGTTGCCCCGGGGTCAATTTCCTCCCCCTCAACCGAGGATCCCAAATTTGCCAATGCGTCAGCCTCACTGTTCTGCTCCTTCGGTATGTGCTGCAAGGTCCATTCTTTAAACTGATGAAGTACCACTTGGGTTTTTTCGAGGTACCTCTGCATCCGTTCGTCCTTTACTTCGAACACGCCGTTCACCTGGTTTGCGATCAAAAGCGAATCGCACTTTGCCTCGATTATCTCGGCTCCCATGCTTCGAGCCAATTCCAAACCTGCAATCATAGCCTTATACTCGGCTTCATTGTTAGTCAATTTAGCAGTTTTAACGGATTGTCGAATGACATCCCCGGCCGGGGTCCTAAGGACAATCCCTAGTCCGGAACCTCTAAGGTTCGAGGCCTCGTCCGTGTGTAGAGACCAAATGCCCGTGGTCTTTTCCGAGGTCAGCAAAAGTTCATTTTCGACCTCGGGGACCATAGCCGGGGTAAAGTCTGCTACAAAATCGGCCAAGATTTTGGATTTGATGGCCATTCGAGGTTTATACTCGATATCGTAACCGCTAATCTCTACAGCCCATTTTGTTAATCTACCTGACAACTCAGGTTTATGCATGATGTTTTTTAAAGGGTAAGTGGTTACTACACATATGGGGTGGCATTGGAAATAAGGTTTGAGCTTTCTGGATGCGCTTACCAGTGCTAATGCCAACTTTTCCAAATGGGGGTAACGGGTCTCTGCATCCCCCAAAGTTCTACTTACATAATAGATAGGGAATTGCGTACCTGATTCTTCTCGGACCAAAATGCCACTTACCGCCATTTCGGAGACAGCTAGGTAGAGGAAAAGTGGCTCATCGGCCTTTGGTGTGTGCAGCAACGGAGGGCTAGACAAGTACCTCTTTAACTCTCATAGGGCTTCTTGACACTCTGGTGTCCAAACAAAGTCGTTCTTCTTTCTGAGCAAAGAGAAGAAACGATGACTCTTGTCCGAGGACCTCGATATGAAGCGACTCAGCGCCGCTACCCTCCCGGTGAGCTTCTGTACCCCCTTTATGTTGTTCACGACCTCGATGTCCTCGATGGCCTTGATCTTGTCCGGGTTGATTTCAATTCCCCGGTTTGACACCATGAACCCCAGAAATTTACCAGACCTTACGCCGAAGGCACATTTCTCCGGGTTGAGTTTCATATTGTATCTGCGGAGTACGTCGAAGGTTTCCTGCAAATGCTTTAAATGGTCCTCTGTTTCCAGGGACTTAACAACCATATCGTCAACATAAACTTCCATTGTTTTCCCTATTTGTTCTTCGAACATTCCATTAACTAGGCGTTGGTAAGTTGCACCGGCATTTTTTAGTCCGAAAGGCATGACGTTATAACAGTAAGTCCCATAACGGGTGATGAATGATGTTTTCTCTTGATCCTCCGGGTGCATCCGGATTTGGTTGTACCCGGAGTAAGCATCGAGAAAACATAGCATTTCATGTCCAGCCATCGCATCGATCATTCTATCGATGTGACGCAATGGGAATGAATCCTTCGGGCATGCCTTGTTTAAATCCTTATAATCGACACACATTCGAAATTTGTTACCTTTTTTGGGTACCACCACCACGTTAGCAAGCCAATCCGGGTATTTCACCTCCCGGATGGAACCTATTTTTAAAATCTTTGTTACCTCGTCTTTCACGAAGGCATGTTTTGGTTCCGCCATGGGCCTTTTTTTTTGCTTCACCGGGGGAAACTTCCTATCCAAGCTGAGTTTGTGTGATGCTATTTCTGGTGATATACCTGTCATATCTATATGCGACCATGCAAAGCAATCGGCGTTAGCTCGAAGAAACTCAATTAATTTGCGCCTGAGCTCCGGGGTAAGACCCGTGCCCAGGTATACCTTTCTGTCCGGTAAGAACTCGAACAGGATGATCTGCTCCAGCTCCTCTACGGTTGATTTGGTCGCGTCCGAGTCATTCGACATGACAAAGGATCTGGGTATCCCGCAGTCATCTTCTTCATGCACTGGATCTGGCCCGGTATACTTTGGTTGCTATTTGGGGACCTCCCCTCCGGTTACACCCTTCTTTTCCTGAGCCGGCTCCTTGGGCCGGGGCGCCGCCTCCTCTACTGCGAACATTTCCTTTGCTGCGGGCTGCTCACCTCGGATGCTCTTCACCCCCTCCGGGGTGGGGAATTTCAGCAACTGATGTAATGTTGAGGGAACTGCCCTCATGCTATGTATCCAAGGCCTGCCCAATAGCGCATTATACTTCATGTCGCCTTCGATCACATAGAACACCATTTGCTGAATGGTTCCATCCGTGTTCACGGGCAACGAGATCTCCCCCTTTGTAGTTTGGCTAGCCATATTGAACCCAATGAGTACCCGAGCCACCGATACGATCCGATCTAGCAGCCCTAGCTGTTCGACCACTCTCCATCGGATGATGTTGGCCGAGCTACCTGGGTCAACCAAAATACGTTTAACCTTAGTTTTAAAGATGAGTATAGAAATTACCAGTGCACCATTGTGCGGTTGAATGATGCCTTCCGCGTCTTCGTCATCGAAGGAAATAGAGCCCCGAGTTGAATGGTCTCGGATGCGTTTTTCGCGAACAATAGAGACCTTGGTCCGTTTCATTATCGAAGGAATGTCAATACACCCACTATCATGTTGATTGTATGCTGGTGCTCAACCGGTTCGACCCTTCGATGAGCTTCCCTTTCCTTGTAGTGATTTTTGGCTCGCTCGCTCAATAGATCTCGGAGGTGGCCGTTTTTCAATAACCGGGCTACCTCTTCTCTCAACTGGCGGCAATCCTCAGTTTTGTGACCATGGGTTCCGTGATATTCACACACCACGTCCGGATCCCGTTGTACCGGATCTGACCTTAGTGGTTTCGGCCATCGCACATCCGGGACGCGGCCGATGGCCGAGACAAGGCCAGAGGTATTGACGTTGAAGTTGTACTCCGAAATCTTCGGTGGACCCTTATTGCTGGCGGAACCTCCGGCATCGCTCCTGAACGAGAGTCCCCGGCTGTTTGACGGGCGCTCGACCCGCTTGCTGCCTCGGCCTGAGAAGTGACTCGGGCTTTCCCTTGGCCCTTCCGACCTGAAATTTGATCTCTCCGAGTGGGAGTATGGCCGAAACCTTTCTTTTGATGATTCGGACTTCGTTTCATAACGTTTCCTCGACTTCTCGGAACTTCTATTCACTTTTAACTTTACCGAAGAGAGCTCGAACTGATCATCCTCCACCCGACTCTTCGACTTATACCGATTGTGGACATCGGCCCATGTCACGGCCTCGTATTCCAGCAAATTTTCTTTCAATTTGGCCGAGGCAACTGAACTTAGCATGTTGAGCCCCTTTGTGAAAGCTTGCGCCCCATTCTTCTGGCACTGGGGGGAGTTCCATCCGTTCCCTCTGGAACCGGGTGACGAACTCCTGTAGTAGCTCATCGTCCCTTTGAGTTATTCGGAAGATATCGGCCTTACGGGCCTGCACCTTTATGGCACCGGCATGTGCCTTCACGAAGGCATCGGCGAGCATTTCGAAAGAAGTGATCGAATGCTCGGGTAGGTGGTCATACCACGTCAACACTCCCTTCGACAGAGTTTCCCCCAATTTTTTCAGCAACACCGACTCGATCTCGTCTTCCTCCATATCATTACCCTTTACGGCACAGGTATATGAGGTCACATGCTCGTGCGGATCCGTTGTGCCGTCATACTTCTGTATATCGGGTATTTTGAAACCTTTTCGGGATCAGTTTCGGGGCCGCACTCGGTGGAAAAGGCCTTTGAATGTACCTTTTCGAGTTCGGCCCCTTCAGCAAAGGTGGAGCCCCCGGTATCTGGTCCACCCGAGAATTATATGTCTCGACCTTCGTTTCGGTTGAATCTACCCGTTTTGCCAAAGTTTCGAGCATCTTCAGAACCTCGGTAGAGGAGCCGGCCCTGGAGCCGTCGCTCTCGACCATTCGTGCCTCGTTTCTTCCGGTTTCAGCAATACCCTTTGCCTTTTCCGGCCCTGCTTCACCCTTTCCGTTCTGCAGCTGTGCAATTGCCATTCCTTGCTCGGCGATTTCCGGTCTTTGTTCCTGCAACATTTCAAAAATTAAACGTAAGTTAACACCGTCGTTTGGTGCGTCCGGTTCTCTCCGGCCCCGATCCCGGGACAATGTAACGGAATTGTGAGTTTTTAGAGTATCAGTGGCCGTTAGGGAAGCATTATCTTGATCCACGGTATTTTTCCGGTTGAGTCCCTCCCTTGAATCGACGGGGTTCGGGTCAGCGGGGTTGGGTAATGCCCGTAGTTCGCTTCCTTCGTTTTCCGCCACAATCTCGGTGTTATTGACATGACCGGATTGTTCGATGTCAGCCATTTAACCTGTTTTCGCAGAGACGGGCAGGGACGTTTTTGATTTTGATGAATATAATAGAAATCAAGGCCAAAGACCACTATTATCCTAGCCCCATGGTGGGCGCCAAACTGTTTACCCCGGAATCGGATAATCAATTAAATTTGTATGTGGGTATAGGATATGTGCTTGGATCTTGATGTATGTTAGATAGGGAAAATGTATAGGTGGGAGTTCCTCAATAAAATGGCTAATGATGGCGATTTGCAATGAATACAAACGCTCATAAACAATGTGGGATAATTGATGGAATAAACACAACATGAATATAAATAAACGGCCTTGGCCGAATCAGATGTTGAAAGAGAGAGATTGTATGTATGAATTCTTTTATTATAAATGTTCTTGGAAAGTAAAGGAGCCAACCTCCCCAAAGGAGGAGGATATGCCCTATTTATAGTTTCACCTCCATGGGTCTCATACAATGGGAAATAATAAAATAATAATAACAAGGACAGCTCTGCATGGATTTGGTGGGATTAGACTGACGGCGCCGTCTGACACACGCATGGTGTCACACCCCGACTTTACTAGGGTGTGATGGGCACCCGACCCCGTATCAGGAGCCGAGCGAACCCGGTGACTCTTATTACATACTTAATTCCCTTAAACTTTTACATTAATAAGAAAGGAAAACATAGTAAATCCTTCAGATTTTTTTTCCATCGTACTCAACTCAAATAGAATCTGTAATCTCATGGACGTTGATACATAACACAATATGACACATCGGCTGGTGGAGCCGCTGACCGACTGACTCTCTGTACCCACGACTCTGTCTGCAAAGTCTCTAACTTCAATCGGAAACCATGGCACATATACACTGACTCGGCTACACTCCCGGGCTAACTGGAGCTCGCCAACTTCGCTGGAACATCTTCTATAATGGCTTCTACTCATCTGGGTGTACCTGCGCGGCATGAAATGCAGCCCCTGATGAAGAGGGGTCAGTACGAACAATGTACCGAGTATGTAAGGCAAGAGTAATAACATGTGATCATGGTAAAAGACATAAAGAATAGTATAGAGTAAGAAAATAACCTGTACCTCTGTTTGCCTCTTAAGGCAGATATCATGTAAACTAACTTTCCCTTTTTGAAACAACGTATAAATATTTATACGTAAACTGCCCGACCATACAGGTATGGTGTACTTCTGTCTGAGCATATCATGGAACAAAAGAGTAACCTGTACATCTGAGTGCCCTAGAGGGCGGATACCATGCATGCTTATCTGGTCATGTCATATCATATCTTATCATATCATCTCATATCATATCATATCGTACCATATCATGTCATGTCATGTCGTGTCATAGCGCCGAACAACGTCGGCTCGCCCACATAGCACTGAAATACGTCGGCTCGCCCATATATCCCGCGTCCGGGCATCCCGCGTACGGGAGGATAACGCCAGCTGACCAGGTGGCAATGAAACATATGTCCCTTCCCCTTCCCCATATATCCCTTCCCCCACCCCATGTACATATACATATATCATATAAGCATGCAGGAGAGCCCAAGGAAAGTCATGTATCTATCGGAGTGACATAAGGTCGGTAACCTCCGATCGCATTATGGAATAATCATGGTCGCTTTGTCTCACGTTGGAGGAACTAATATTATAAGGAGAGACGGTCAACGAAGAATAGCATTAATAGAAAACATCGAATGAAATCATGGACATCATAAACGTCAATTCATATGCTTTGAAATCTTTCGAAAATGGGGTCATAACCAAGGAATAGAATTAACGATCAGGAACTAGTTTGATACTTTCATACTCATATTGAATCCTTAACTTAAGACTCTCGGTCATGGAATCATTCTTGTCATACTCATCATAGACATATTCTCTTTCTTAACATCATCGTTATCGTTGTCATCATAGAAATATTCTCATTATAGTAGTTACAACACTTATCGTTTAATAAACAGAACAATAAAGAAAAATCCGGGAACAATGGGCCCACCTCGGGTCAAATGAGGCGGCGTACACAAGTTACGTACGTTACATTTTATGACGCCACTTGTGAGAGTTTTAAGGTAGTCGGGTCTCATTTGTGCAAGTTCTAGATAATTAGGCAATTCTTCCAACTATTCATGAAATATCTAATTCAATTCTACTGAATGAAAAGGGGCAAATTTAGACGCGGATTCCGGAGAATAGGGTTGTCCCCGAGGCTCGTATCCAATCCTATTATGTCTAAGACATGCCAAAGAAGGAAGGGTAAAGCCTTACATACATTTTTCCGCTTCTTACGCTCCTCCAAATTCAAGTCCCAATTTCTCCAAAATCTACATTTGGTCACACTTACCAAACATTAATTAGAGCATTTGGAAGTTGAATCTTAAAGTAACACTTGTCTACCGAAGTTCCGGCAGAACTTCCCCTGTAAATACACCATCCCCAAAAATTCAACTTGGTAAATTTCAATCAACAACAATCCGGGAATTCAACCCGGCCAAACTATCAACAACAATGCCAACAACCATACTAACAATTCCAATAATCAACCCAAGATACATTTTAACAACTCAATCAATAGACTACTTCCTCAAAGACCTTCCAACTCCAATAAGAACAATAACAACCTAATAATTTACGCACTAACAACATCATACTAACAACAGTTTATGCCATACATGCAAGAACATCATATTCAATTTTCATAAACTTCTAAAACAAGTCTCCAACTACTACAACTTCACTAAGCTCATTAAGCTTTTGTTTGCAATATAAAATCCACAACAACAACAACCAAAACTCTAAATAAAATTGACTCATTCTCTCCTATGTTTCACCACAACCACACAACAACTTCTAACACATGTACACGGCCAAACATCATGCACACACACACGGCTACAACCTTACTAAAATCTTCCAACCTCCATTATCAACATGGCACCCACAATAACAACAACCAAACACTAGGTAAAATAATTAAAACATGATTCCTACACACACATAGACATGCACGGCCACACCCTTACATTCATGTTCTTCATGAATTTCACTCCTTTTATACACTACAACATGCACAAACATCCATAACATACAAAAAGGGATTGAATTCTTACCTTCTTCCTTGATTCTTCACTTGACTAGAATTCACAACTTATATGAATATGTGTTTTTCTTGCTCCAATGAATACCCCACCTTGTTAAGGGCCCTTCAATTAGTAGAAAATGATTTTTGAAGAAAATTTTTCCCATGGTTCTTATGGAATTGGTCTTGGCCGAATGGCCTTGGAGATTTTCTCCTTCTTTGCTTGTTCTTTATTTTCTTGAAATTTCTAGAGAATCCTAGTGAATAAGATGACTTTGTCATCTTTTTATTTAGTTCATTAACTCACATGTGGGCTTAAGCCCACCATGTTGTGGACGGCCAAACATGGCCCACCACCAAGCCCACTTTTTTTTTTGTGTTCTACAATTCATGAAAAATTATTTTTCCAAATTCCAAATTTGCCCTTCGTCTTCCTCCATATTTGCACGAGTCATATTGCGTAATTACCTTTTTGCCCCTGGCCTTTCTTAATATTTCCACTTCTAAATTTTCATAAACAACTTGTGCACCAAAAAAAATCAAAATTATAGTCTTGCTCTTAGCCTCCCGCAATTATCTTAAGTTATCCGAATGCGCAAAAAATGCGGGATATAACATCCTCCCCCCCTTTAGAACATTCGTCCTCGAATGTTCAATTGATCTTATGGGGTGTCATAATATTTTGGGAGGGTCCCTTCTATAGTTGTCCTTCTCTTTATGCCCATTCCTTACCCTTCACTTTATTTTCTTTATTTTCGAATTCCTGGGTCTTTACACGAGCCCTCATTCCACGTTATGGGTTTCTTAATCCACTGCGCCGTCTCACTTCTAATAAGTTTCCTTCCTTTGGACTTGAAGCCTATAATATGTTCTCCCCCCCTTTAAGGGGTTCCTTATATGCCAACAGTCCTTCTATAAAGTCTTCGTTTATTCCTTATTCCTCACCTTCCTTCCAACTCTGTGCCCAATATCTCGAAACTTCTTATCCTAAGTTCTCCTTTTACTTTCCTTCTATATCCCATTTGTCCACATTTCCACACCCTTCCATCCACTATTCCTCCTTTCACGTACTTAGTTCATTTGTTCGTAATTCCTTCTTAACTATGTGTTTGTGTTGTAGCTGCGCGTCCATTTTCCTTAAGCGTTCTGCTACTTTTGTTCTCAGCACAATGTCCTTACAACTTCCACTCTCCCTATCCTTGCTCGTACATTAACATAGCTACATACTTGTTCTTTTATAGATCTCTCCTACCCTAGTCACTATTCCTTTAGTCTCACCTATCGACATCGGTTCTCGAACCTCCTTCCGATACTCCGATCTCTTTGTCTCCTATGTACTCACTCTCTTTGTTTTCCAAATATCATCACACTAGAATTTTCCCATTTTAACCTGTAGTGAAGATAATACCAATTTTCCTAGTAACACCTACATCATTTATTCTTGCTGTCACTCGATCTTTGGTACCCTTTCTTGATTAATGCTTTTTATACCGTAGGTCTTGTCGCTGGGACTCACATGTCCACCGATACAATCATATATGGGATACGCTACACCTTCATATATATATATATGATTACTATCTACTAGCCCACAAAATGCTTCCAAACGCTGCTCAAGCCTAGCCGGATTCCCGAGCTGTGACACACTCTCTGTCTCTTCACCAATCTAATTTGTCTCGTCCTACGCGTCTTCCTATGGTCTCCAGCCATCCCATATGCTGTAGTTTCCCTTAGGCTACTCTAACTTCTCATTTGTCTCTTATATCCAAATATGCAGAATTTCTTGTAAACTTCCCAGGGGGTCACCCATCCTAGAATTGCTCCCGCCTGAGCACGCTTAACCCAAAAACTTCACGGGAATTCGGTGCCTTAATGCCGATATTTTCGCGTCCACTTCCTCACATGACCTTTATTACATGTTCTGGAGCAAGTCAAAGTCTTACAGATTCTGGGACATTTTCGTAACACGTCCTTTCTTTTATAAGTACTATTTTGCCCTTCTCGATTTCCAATGTTCACCTTCCGTCTGTGTGTATGGCTACCTCTTGTCCTAGGCTTCCAGATTCTCGATAGTAGTGATGGCACCTTCATCGCCACGCCAGACCCATAGGTCCTCTAGAACAACACATCCCATTTATTGTCTGTTTACGGCATTCCCTTTCTCCGCGTCTCTTTCTATTAAGCGTATCCATTCTAGTAGAACCTCCTCTATCACTCCTACTATTCAAAATCTGTACGTAGCAAATATCGACAATACTTCGCAAATCATATGGCTATATGACATATTCCAGCCATCGGAACTTCCAGTTCCAAGTAACAGAACAGATATCCAGACTTACCTCTGTGACTTGCCATATCGTCACTCGCCTTTTTCCGTCGCTACTGGACGTCTGCGAAAATTAACGATTAGTGTCAGAAATCTTGTTTCCTATGACTTGGCTCTACCACTTTGTCACACCCCGACTTTACTAGGGTGTGATGGGCACCCGACCCCGTATCCGGAGCCGAGCGAACCCGGTGACTCTTATTACATACTTAATTCCCTTAAACTTTTACATTAATAAGAAAGGAAAACATAGTAAATCCTTCAGATTTTTTTTTCCCATCGTACTCAACTCAAATAGAATCTGTAATCTCATGGACGTTGATACATAACACAATATGACACATCGGCTGGTGGAGCCGCTGACCGACTGACTCTCTGTACCCACGACTCTGTCTGCAAAGTCTCTAACTTCAATCGGAAACCATGGCACATATACACTGACTCGGCTACACTCCCGGGCTAACTGGAGCTCGCCAATTTCGCTGGAACATCTTCTATAATGGCTTCTACTCATCTGGGTGTACCTGCGCGGCATGAAACGCAGCCCTCGAAGAAGAGGGGTCAGTACAAACAATGTACCGAGTATGTAAGGCAAGAGTAATAACATGTGATCATGGTAAAAGACATAAAGAATAGTATAGAGTAAGAAAATAACATGTACCTCTGTTTGCCTCTTAAGGCAGATATCATGTAAACTAACTTTCCCTTTTTGAAACAACGTATAAATATTTATACGTAAACTGCCCGACCATACAGGTACGGTGTACTTCTGTCTGAGCATATCATGGAACAAAAGAGTAACCTGTACATCTGAGTGCCCCAGAGGGCGGATACCATGCATGCTTATCTGGTCATGTCATATCATATCTTATCATATCATCTCATATCATATCATATCGTATCATATCATGTCATGTCATGTCGTGTCATAGCGCCGAACAACGTCGGCTCGCCCACATAGCGCTGAAATACGTCGGCTCGCCCATATATCCCGCGTCCGGGTATCCCGCGTCCGGGATGATAACGCCAACTGACCAGGTGGCAATGAAACATATGTCCCTTCCCCTCCCCCATATATCCCTTCCCCCACCCCATGTACATATACATATATCATATAAGCATGCAGGAGAGCTCAAGGAAAGTCATGTATCTATCGGAGTGACATAAGGTCGGTAACCTCCGATCGCATTATGGAATAATCATGGTCGCTTTGTCTCACGTTGGAGGAACTAATATTATAAGGCGAGACGGTCAACGAAGAATAGCATTAAAAGAAAACATCGAATGAAATCATGGACATCATAAATGTCAATTCATATGCTTTGAAATCCTTAGAAAATAGGGTCATAACCAAGGAATAGAATTAACGATCAGGAACTAGTTTGATACTTTCATACTCATATTGAATCCTTAACTTAAGACTCTCGGTCATGGAATCATTCTTGTCATACTCATCATAGACATATTCTCTTTCTTAACATCATCGTTATCGTTGTCATCATAGAAATATTCTCATTAAAGTAGTTACAACACTTATCGTTTAATAAACAGAACAATAAAGAAAAATCCGGGAACAATGGGCCCACCTCGGGTCAAATGAAGCGGCGTACACAATTTACGTACGTTACATTTTATGACGTCACTTGTGAGAGTTTTACGGTAGTCGGGTCTCATTTGTGCAAGTTCTAGATATTTAGGCAATTCTTCCAACTATTCATGAAATATCTCATTCAATTCTACTGAATGAAAAGGGGCAAATTTAGACGCGGATTCCGGAGAATAGGGTTGTCCCCGAGGCTCGTATCCAATCCTATTATGTCTAAGACATGCCAAAGAAGGAAGGGTAAAGCCTTACATACTTTTTTCCGCTTCTTACGCTCCTCCAAATTCAAGTCCCAATTTCTCCAAAATCTACATTTGGTCACACTTACCAAACATTAATTAGAGCATTTGGAAGTTGAATCTTAAAGTAACACTTGTCTACCGAAGTTCCGGCATCACTTCCCCTGTAAATACACCATCCCCAAAAATTCAACTTGGCAAATTTCAATCAACAACAATCCGGGAATTCAACCCGGCCAAACTATCAACAACAATGCCAACAACCATACTAACAATTCCAATAATCAACCCAAGATACATTTTAACAACTCAATCAATAGACTACTTCCTCAAAGACCTTCCAACTCCAATAAGAACAATAACAACCTAATAATTTACGCACTAACAACATCATACTAACAACATTTTATGCCATACATGCAAGAACATCATATTCAATTTTCATAAACTTCTAAAACAAGTCTCCAACTACTACAACTTCACTAAGCTCATTAAGCTTTTGTTTGCAATATAAAATCCACAACAACAACAACCAAAACTCTAAATAAAATTGACTCATTCTCTCCTATGTTTCACCACAACCAGACGGCCACTTCTAACACATGTACACGGCCAAACATCATGCACACACACACGGCTACAACCTTACTAAAATCTTCCAACCTCCATTATCAACATGGCACCCACAATAACAACAACCAAACACTAGGTAAAATAATTAAAACATGATTTCTACACACACATAGACATGCACGGCCACACCCCTACATTCATGTTCTTCATGAATTTCACTCCTTTTATACACTACAACATGCACAAACATCCATAACATACAAAAAGGGATTGAATTCTTACCTTCTTCCTTGATTCTTCACTTGACTAGAATTCACAACTTATATGAATATGTGTTTTTCTTGCTCCAATGAATACCCCACCTTGTTAAGGGCCCTTCAATTAGTAGAAAATGATTTTTGAAGAAATTTTTTCCCAAGGTTCTTATGGAATTGGTCTTGGCCGAATGGCCTTGGAGATTTTCTCCTTCTTTGCTTGTTCTTTATTTTCTTGAAATTTCTAGAGAATCCTAGTGAATAAGATGACTTTGTCATCTTTTTATTTAGTTCATTAACTCACATGTGGGCTTAAGCCCACCATGTTGTGGACGGCCAAACATGGCCCAACACCAAGCCCACTTTTTTTTTTTGTGTTCTACAATTCATGAAAAATTATTTTTCCAAATTCCAAATTTACCCTTCGTCCTCCTCCATATTTCCACGAGTCATATTGCGTAATTACCTTTTTGCCCCTGGCCTTTCTTAATATTTCCGCTTCTAAATTTTCATAAACAACTTGTGCACCAAACAAAATCAAAATTATAGTCTTGCTCTTAGCCTCCCGCAATTATCTTAAGTTATCCGAATGCGCAAAAAATGCGGGATATAACACATGGTAGGTAGTTGACTGTGGCAGGACGCTACTGGCGCGTGGCTCGCATGCAACGGCCACACGGACCAACGGCTACTCGGACAAACAACCATGAATGCTCGGGTCATCGGGCTTGGATGCTCGGATCACCGGGCTTGGCCACTACGACAACGTCGAAGGAAGACCTGTCGGTACCCTTGCCCAGCACCGACCCAAGCATTACCCCGGTCAAGGGTGAATAGTATCCCTCACATTCTCATTCCTTCCTCTGGTTCCTCGTTCCACCGGTTCGCCTCATATCCGGTTTCTACCGTATACAGATATATAAGCAGAGAAAGGTTTTAGGGGGGTGGCATAATTACAAGGTTAGAAAGCTATGTTGCTCGAACTCTTCACTTTCGGTGCCGCACCCGTGTCGACACGACATGGGTGTAGGTGTGGGATCCGTACCCGATCTAGTCAACCAATTTTGGGTACTTTGACCAAAATCGAGGGAGAAATTCCGGACAGATTCAATGATTTATGTAATCAAAACAAAAAGCTATGGTGAAATTGAAGAAAATGGAATAACTTGTATATAGAAATTTCTATGTCACTCATTTTCCTTTTATCTCCTTCCGAGATTCTCCTCTTGATCAATATTTTCTCCTCAAGCTTTCCACATAATATCTCAAAATTTAGGTTTTATAACTCTATTTTTAGGATTTTGAATTATTTTTTGCCGAATCACTGCACCCGTATCTGTACCAGGATCCGTACCCTCGTATCTTAAAATTTAGATCGTGACGAATCCGACCTCTAGATTCGTACCCATATCCGACACCCGCACCCGAGTCCGAGCAACATAGGTAAAAAGGACCTCTTGAAACCTGATTATGATGAGATTACCTAGATTAGAATAAATGAGTCCATGCCATAATGCTTCAGGCAATTATTGTTCTCGTAAATTGATTGAAACGTGAAAACGAAGTACATACCATACTAGATCCAACTTATACACCAGTTCATTCTACGTTTGATTAAGGACTTCAAGCTCGAGTTTTCTACTTAAGGCAGAAAGGAAATATTGGAAATGGAGTATGCATGGAGGGAGACGGGAGGAAACAGAGAGATCATATATTTTCCGAATTACCTAGCACATACTTTGTCAAGGTGTACGTGACCAAACCTGTAATGAAAGACGAAAATGTTAGTACAATGTCAACTTTATTTTCCAAAAGAGGAGCTTGTTCAGCCTAGGTTATTGAGCATATGAAGTATAAGATACAGATAGATGAAATCAGTTTCTTTTTTTTAATGCATACACTTTAATTCATCTGCACTCGCTTGCTTATGTCGTCCACCAAATGCAATAACAATAGGGCGCCCTATCTTGTCTTGTCCTTGCTTAAATAACTTATTGTGTGCGAGCTCATTTGGTATTTCAGAAAGAGATATGGAGCCATTAGGTACAAAGTCCTTTCTCCAGCTCAGGTACTTGACGAACATAGTGGAAGCCTTTTCAATATCTAGATCTCGAGCTCATAAAAACCTGTGAATCATCTGATCATCCACACCGTGCATTTTACAAGAAGAAAACACCTGTTAGACTACTAATACTAACCTAACACCATGGAAAACAATATTTTCAAAAGTTTGAATAGTAGATAAAAGTGGGATTAACCCTAAGTTACTCGGACTCTTCACTTTTGGAGCCGCACCTGTGTCGATACGACATAGGTGTGGGTGTGGGTGTGGGTGTGGGTTTGGGATCCGTACTCAATCTGGTCAATTGATTTTGGGTACTTTGACCAAAAGCGACGGAGAAATTCCAAACAGATTCAATGATTTATGTAATCAAAACAAAGCTAAGGTGAAATTGAAGAAAATGGAATACTTTGTACATAGAAATTTCCGTCACACATTTCCTTTTATCTGCTTCCAGGGTTTCTTTCTTGATCAATATTTTCTCCTCAGGTTTTCCACATTATATGTCATAATTTAGGTTTTATAGCTCTATTTTTAGATATTTGAATTATTTTTAGTTGAATCCCCCCACCCGTATCCATACCTGGATCCGTATCCCCGATTATTAAAATTTAGATCATAAAGGATCCGACCTCTAGATCCGCACCCGTATCGGACACCCGCACCCGAGTCCCGAGTCCGAGCAACTTAGGTTTAACCAGGAAGAACTCCATCACTGGTTAGTTTAACATTAAAGTCACATAGGTTCTGATCAGGCATAGCAGGGCTCTAGAATTGACGTGGATTTGAATCATAGGAGCTAGATATCGTCCATATGCTCATAATGCTCTCGCCACCGAGTTGATGAAGTCTATTACTGGTTCATCTTTCCTTTGCTTGGTGTTCGTCAACTCCATCATACTCACTATACGACGAGTGCTGTAAAAACAGTTAAGGAATTCACCTTCAAATTGCTCCCGAATATCAATGGACTCAGGCTCTAAATTGATGTGCCAATTAAAGGCATTTCCTTTTAATGAGCGTACAAACTATTTGACAGGGAGATCACTGAGTCTACCAACGTTGCTGCAAGTTTCAGCAAAATGGGCAATGTGTTTCTTCAGTTGCCCTTCCCATCAAATTATTGCAACTTTGGTGGCTGATAACCAGCTGATATGGACAAACAATTAATCCGCTTGTAATACGACTTTGAGGAACCTAGGGAAATTTGTGGTGGATCCCCATATGGACCTCTAATCGTGTTCATTATCATGTCTTGCAATTGTTGGACCGTCATCATGACTACTATAACAGACTAATTTGTGTTTTAGGCATTGGATGACTTGGTAAGAGATTCAACAGATGACTTTTCTTAAGCGTTGGGTTGTGACTTGATTGGCCAGGGTTGTAAAGTTCCAGTTTGCTCATAAGTTGGGTGATCTGACGGTCTTTTTCTTCCCTGGACTTTTTCAAGGAATCAATGGTTTGCGTCATCGCATGCAACAAGTTGCTCGTCACGTTGATGGTGACATGACATTCAATCCTATCTCAATATACGTTTCTCCAAGGCTCGGGGGTGGATCCGTCGCCCTTTTAAATGCCCGTGGAACCACTGTCAATGGTTTACTCAATTGCTTCTTAAGAATGTTAAAAGATAAATTACAACAAGATGAGCCCTACCCACTATCCTTTCCCAAAAAAGGGGGCCCGTCATCGAGAAGAATCTCTCTTGCCTGCCCATGGATTCAACAACAATTCGAAAGGTTGTCCAATTTGGGAATTTTCAGATTTGTGCTAAGAGAGGGATCACTCCTTGGGAAGTCGCTTCTTTGTTTGAAAATGGGTTCAATTAATTTATTTCAGGCCCTGCTCCATCACGGGTTAGTTTAACACCAATGTTGGACTATCGCGAAAATAGTAGAATAAAAAAACTGGACCACTCATTTTAGACGGACAAAAGTAGGTTCTAGTACCTTCATATGTATAAGAAGCGACATCTATGATCTATCTCCGCAGAAGAAACCTACTCCTTCCAATCCACAAGCAAATAAAGAAGAAAAAGTTGAGGAACAGAAGACTGTATGAAAGAAGTATGTAAGATTTGACTAGGTAGATGTTATCTCCAAGAGAGATTACTAGTAACTGAATGGTGAGGAGTAATACTTTAGTTCCCCTATTTTTGAGCAATGACCATGGTCAGAAGATATTATTGAATTGTGCGAGCATTTCATCTAGAAGTTTAAGCTGCTACAGAGAGCATACATTTATTTACTTAATTATGTTTTGTACATGCCTCCAACATGCGAGTTTGATTCTTTTTCATGAGCCAAGCACGTAAAAATTGTTTTTGATAATAGGGGATGGTGAGACTCGAACCCATGACCTTTGCTTGCTCTAATACCAATTGTTGGGCTAAGTCAACCCAAAGACACTCATAACATGTTATGATATTTGTTCACTTTGAGCCAAAACGCATAGGTTTCCCTAGAAAACTTCACATCATTAAGTGTATCCCTACACCTTATAAGTAGCCTTTTTATTTTTCAACTATCAATGTGAGATTTTGTTCAAACACCCAACAATCTCCTCCTTGACTTAAATTCTACATGGCCCATCACCAAGATTCATGGGCTTATCTGGAGATTCATTGTATACCACCCATATTCTCCAAGTAGTTATGACCACCAAGACACATGCATACAAGCTTCTTTTTTGTGGTTGCATCTCCATGGCCGTCAAAGCCCATGTAGAGGAAAGCTTCTTTATTGTCTTTGCATCTCCAAGCTACAGGTAAAGGTATAGTAAACTGGCACATAGATAGGCAAAGGCAGTTTGCCGGCCCCCTCCCCATCTCTTTGGCATTTCTATACTCGTCTCGTTGAACTATTTCCTTTGATACCTTAAACATTGTAGGGCCATCTCATTTGAAAACTTAGTTATTAGAAGAATCATACTTTTATTACTTAGAGCCTGTTTGGATGTGTTGGATTTTTGGACCGGGTGGGTTGCCCATGTTGACTGACCCGACCCGATTAGAGAAGATAAACATGAGAGAAGTTTCCAGATAAGTTATTTAACTTCTAATAAAACTACCTCTCTATTAAATAGAGGAAACATAGCATGGGGTAGTTAAAAAAGGCACAATGAAGTTCACACTGATTTCTCTCATGAAAAACTTCTTCTAACTTTTCTTCTTCTTTTACAGAGAGAATTGAAAGTATAAAATTCTCTTTAATAGACACACAAGAACTGAGAGGGCATTTAGTTTGTGATATCAGTGTTCTATTTCCTAGTGAAGTAAAATTCGCTTGGAGCAATCTTTCAACAAAGATTCTGTGAATTTTCCGCTGCTGTTAACAGGTACATGATTCTTGTTCCTGTTAATTCTAACAATGGCATCAGAGCCTAGGGTTATTTGTTTCCTAGTATGAGTTTTCTTTCACGAGAAAACGGTTCTACAGATGAAAACTTGTTTTGGGTACCATAGATGAAATAAGTATAAAAACTTGTTTTAGGTACCACTGATGAAAACTTGTTTTGGGTACCATAGATGAAAACTTGTTTTGGGTAAAAATGGGTACCATTACTGAAATGGGTACCGCTAGTGAAATGTTGGAATAGGTACCATTAGTGAAATATATTATCTAGTTAAAGTAATATTACTGTTATTTTTTTTTATGATGGGAATCTTTGAGCATGAATTACCCATGATTTGTCAAATAAATAAAATGTCACTTGATATGGCAATTAAATGGTGTAAATATCCAACATGTTTGATGGGTCTTACTATAAATGTTGATGAACTGTGAAGAGGTTCTTCTGCAATATTTTAGAATTGGAACCAATTATTCGTTATTGAAAACTGCAATATTCTATTGGCAGTGAAGCAATCTATTGAATTTTTTTTTGTGTTGTTGTTCTATTGTAGAACATTTGTTCTTAATCTGCTAAAGTATTTTTTTTTTTTTTTTGCAAAACTTGATGTGTTAACAGTTTGATTTAAAAAAAAGAAATAAAAAAAAGGCATTCGTGTTCTCATAGCCACGCTATTACATTGGTATATAATCCTTCAATGTAATTTTATCTTCTACGAGTAATGTGGCATATGTTCTCATATTGAATGGTATATCCATTCTTATTGTTTCCTTGTTCCCATTTCAGACATGGCTGGACGGAGACATGCTCGAAATGCTCCAAGTGGGAGTGGTGGTAAAAGTCGAGCAAAAGGACAACGTAGAAGAATGCGTCATCGAAGGACTATATTTAGTAATGATTCATACTCTGAGCCTGAAGTCATCAAAAATGTCCCAAGGAAGATACAAAATATCTTTAGAGAGGATAGAATTGTGTGAAAGGAAGGAGAAAGAAAATTTGTAGAATTAAAAAAAATCAAAATTGACCCATCTGCATCTATTCCAAGCTACCTTCGTCTTTTGGGGAGGAAATTGTCGGAAATAATGTTTCAACATTTTAAAATTGTTTCAATTGGGATGCCTTGGGAATATTGGAGCAATCTTTACCAGATTATTGGAAGGGTCAATTGGCTGATATTTATCACAAGCTTGTTCCAAATGCACCTATTTGGGTATACTATATGGAACTTGAATCCAAGCGGGAGGGAAAGGAAATAACAACTAAGATTAAGAAATCTTGGCTACTAAAGACTTGTTCTAGACCCAGATTGAGTCTGATAGTTCCTAAATCTCAGCTTTCTAGACTTTCTCCCATAGATAAATTGGCTAAATACGTGGCCGAAAGTGTTGTAGATCCTCGTCACTCACGTAATGAGATAGCCATAGACGAGTAGTATATGACTTGTAATTGTGTAAATTCCTTTTATGAACATATGTTTGTTTATTTTTTCTGTTAATATATGCATATGAATATTTATTTATTTATTTATTTACTTATTGTTAATTTATATACATTAACAAAATGTTGTAAGGGGATAAGACTAAAAGAATCTGTGTGATTCTAGTCACGAATATAATTAAATACACATTAAGAAATGATTTTAATTTTGGTTAAACATTTAGTTCGTAGATGACGATTGGAAACTTTTGTGACCTTTCGATTTTACACTAGATGTGAAATCTTTATGAAAATTGATTTGCTTGAATGTGTATATCACATGCTTTTATTTAAAGGGTAAATATTGATGAGTAAACACTTGTTTAATTGTCTCAATCAACAGATATGACATCTAAGAGCATCATTGCTGATTTAAACAAGGGTGAGAAACTAAACGGTGAGAATTACGACATCTGGAGTCGTTAAATGTGGTATGTACTGGAAGAGCAAGATGCTCTCGAAGGTATTAACTATGTTTTGGTTCACCCAGAAAAGGGTAACACTGCCAACACAGAAGAGATCTGGAAACTTATAATGTGTGGAAAAAGAAAGATTTTACTGCATGTGGAATTATTGTGAGTTCTGTTGTTGATGATCACATTCACGAATGTGAAGAATACCCTACTACTCATGCTATGTGGGCACACTTACAAGAGACTTATGGGGGTACCACTATTACCCGCTTTAGACAACTGACTATCAAATTTGACACTTACAAGAAGCGTCTTGATCACAATGTCAAGCAACACCTTAGGGTGATGTCTAACATGATTGCTCAACTCAAAAGTGCTGGTCATGTTCTCTCTGATGAGCAGCAGGTTCAGGCAGTGATCCGATCTCTTCCCAATAGTTGGGAACATTTGAAGGTTAACTTAACCCATAATGATAGCATCAAAACTTTTTTTGATGTTGCGCATCATGTCGAACTTGAAGACGAGCGGCTTGGTGCTGCTAAAACTGTATCTAATGCCTATGTGGCAGAATCCAGTGGCACAAAGTCTTCAGGATTCAAACGCAATAAGAATTGGAAAAATGACGGAAAGGGTAAGGAGACCGGAGAAGGACCCTCCAAGAAAAGGAACAAGCCAAATCTCAAAAAGGAAAAATGGTTTTTCAGGAAGAAAGACAAGAGTAAGATGAAATTCTACAACTGCCATGTTCCAGGGCATTTTGCTCATGAGTGTCCTGAGCCGAAAAAGGTAGCTTTCAAAACGTATCTCTAAGTGCTACATATATTTCTATCACTGTTTTACTAACTGAATCTTATCCTGTGTGGATTGTAGACTCAGGGGCCACCGACTATGTGAGTCGTGGTCGAGAAGCGTTTGTGAAGTTTCGTCGATTCTCACCTAGATCAAGGTGGATAAATGTAGGAAATAATTCAATGCTTGAAGTCAAAGGTATAGGCACTTGCAAAAAGGACGTGCCTGGTGGCCGAACTTTGATGTTGCATGACGTTCTATATGCTCCAGAGATCCGACATAACTTAGTATCTGTGTCTATTCTTCTAGATCTAGGTTTCGATTTAAAGTTTAGTCGCAATGGTGTTAGAATTACTCAAGACAATATTTTTTATGGTTTTGGACTTCGTTATGATGGTTTTATCGTTTTAGATTGTAATCCTTCAACTTATGACTATTACGTTGACCGTTGTGTAATGACATGTTATTCTAGTAACAGTGATGTTGATGTTATTACATGGCATGCAAGATTAAGTCACATAGGGCAAGACCGGATGAATAGATTGGCAAAGGAAGGGAACTTCGATCCTTTCTCCAATATTGAAATGTCAACTTGTGAAAATTGTCTTGCCGGAAAGATTATACGTAAACCATTTGGGAAGGCTAAGAGAGCAGATTCCCCATTGCAATTAATCCATTCTGATATCTGTGGTCCAATGAACGTGAGGGCAAGGTCTGGTGCTATGTATTTCACTATGTTTATTCAAGTGATTTCTCACAAATCTGAAGCACTTGAATGCTTTAGAAGATATATGAATGAAGTTAAGAATCAATTAGATAAAAGTATAAAGACTTTAAGAACCAATAGAGGCCGTGAATATTTATCAAAACAGTTTGAAGAATTATGTAATGAAAAAGGCATTACCAGGCAGTTAACTACTCCTTACATACCTCAACAAAATGATGTAGCAGAAAGGAGGAATAGAACATTATTGGACATGACAAGGTCAATGATGGCGCAGACAAATTTACCTATCTCTTTTCGCAGGAAAATTTACCTATCTCTTTCTGGGGAGATGCGTTATTGACTGCGGTCTACATACTAAATAAAGTGCCTTCTAAATCAGTTACTTCCACTCCCTATGAGCTATGGACTGGTCATAAACCGAACCTGAATGATCTACGACCTTGGGGTTGTGCTGCATATGTAAAAGATCGTTTTGGTAAGTTTGGAAAACTGAGTCTAAAAGGGAAGAAATGTATCTTTATAAGATACTCAGAACACTCCAAAGGGTATGTGTTCATTGGTGAATTAGAAGATGGAAGTATTACTGAAATTGAATTACTTTTCTAGAAAATGACTTTCCAAAAAAGGGGGAAATAAAGAAAGGAGAGCCTCTTTACGAAATGTTGAATTCAGATGATCAGACAATGTCTTCGGACATGTTTGATAGTCAAATAGATCAAGGATCAGCTCCTAGTCCGAGTGGGAGTTTTGAATCCCAAAATCCTTTAGAGGAATCTGAATTTCAACAACGTAAGAGTACCAGAAAAAGTGTACCTAAACGATCTTATGAGATTGAAGATTACGTTTTCCTGGTGTCTCCCACAGAATTGGATGAGTCTTATTCTTTGACTGAGGCTTTGGCAAGTCCTGGAAAAGATGAATGGATGAAAGCAATGAAAGAAGAATTAGAGTCCATGAGAACCAACAAAGTTTGGGATCTAGTTGACCTTCCTTCTGGGCGTAGAGCTATTGGGAACAAATGGGTTCTCAAGGTTAAATGTAAAGCGGACGGGTCAATAGAAAGATACAAGACACGATTGGTCGCAGAAGGTTTTACCCAACAAGCTAGAATAGATTATGAGAAAACCTTTTCACCAGTTGTGAAGTTTACCTCAATTCAGTTACTTTTGGCTATTGTTGCACGTTTAGATCTAGAGTTACACCAAATGGACGTGAAGACAACTTTTCTCAATGGAGAACTAAACGAGGAAATCTACGTGGAACAACCTTTAGGTTTCATCGTTAAAGGCCCAGAAAAGAAAGTCTGCAAATTGAAAAGATCTATTTATGGCCTGAAGCAGTCTTCAAGGCAGTGATATTTCAGATTTCACAAAGAGGTGATGTCATATGATTTCACCATGATCGATGAAGACCATTGCATTTATGTGAAGAAGTCCAATGGAATGTTTGTAATTCTTTCCCTTTACGTGGATGATATTTTATTAGCCAGAAATAATTTGGAGTATGTGAAAACAATCAAGTCATGGCTTTCAAAGTCATTTGACACGAAAGACATGGGTGAAGCAGATTATATATTGGGTGTTAAGGTCCAAAGATATCGTTCCAAGAAGTCTTTGAGTCTATCTCAAGAAACTTATATAAAGAAAATTTTGGAACACTTTAGAATGAATAGTTGAATTACTGATAGTCTCAAGATTGCTGGTCTCAAGGCACTTGATTCTGTTGAAAGAGGAAGATTCCATTTTCTTCGTTGCTTCATCAACGGTAAGTGAAGCTCCCCCCAACCCCCACCCCACCCACCCCCCAACCAAGCCACCCCAAACGGTCACTGATGACTGGCGACGACGACCACCATACGCTTCCTGCCGGCCAGATCTCTCTCTCTCTCTCTCTCTCTCCTCTGTTCTCTCTTTTCTTTCCTTCTTCCTTTTTTGTTTTTTTTCCTCTTTTCCTTTCTCTTCTACCCTGCGACCGGAAATCCCCCACCAGTAGGTTTCCGGGCAGTTTCTGCACAGGTACTCGAGTTTTCCGGCAGTTCTTGGCGGTGAATAGTGATTCCGGTTAGTGAACAGTATTTTCCGGCAGAGAACAGCATTTCCGGCGGCAAACAGAAATTTCTCGGTGGTGAACAGGTTTTATTTACTTGGAGTTGGTACCTCTAATAGCCCATTTCCCGTCTTTTAGCCTTATAAATTTTGCTTGCTCCGCCTAATTAAATACCTATTTCACTGCTTATAGACTATTGTTAACTTGTGCTTTAGTATTGATCCTTCGTTTGTCTTAGATTAACCTTTCAGTAGCGTATATTTTCTTTACTGGCTTTGGAGAGGGATGGTAGACTAGGGTCATGTTCTCGGTTGGGATCGGGGCCAGGGTTGGGGGGGTTAAGGGGGTTGAGGGAGCTTCTAGGTTGAGAGTAGGGTCTTGGAATATTGGAACTTTATCGGGAAAGTTCATAGAATTAGTTAAGATTCTTAAGAAGAAGAGGATTAATATAGCTTGCGTCCAAGAGACTAAATGGGTAGGACCTAAAGCTAAGGAGGTGGATGGGTACAAGCTTTGGTTCTCGGGCAAGTCGAGGTATAGGAATGGGGTAGGGATCTTAGTAGATAGTGAGCTTAGAGATCAGGTGGTAGAGGTCAGGAGGATCAATGACAGGGTGATGGTGATTAATTTAGTCGTTGAAGGGTTCACCTTGAACATTATTAGTGCCTACGCGCCACAAGTGGGTTTGGACGAAGAGGTAAAAAGGCGCTTTTGGGAGGACTTGGACGAAGTGGTGGTAAGTATACCGCCTACTGAGAAGTTATTCATAGGAGGAGATTTCAACGGGCACATTGGGTCTGTTTCGAGGGGTTATGACGAGGTGCATGGAGGATTTGGCTTCGGGGACAGGAATGGTGGAGGAGTCTCACTCCTGAATTTCGCAAAAGCTTTTGGATTGGTGGTAGCCAACTCGAGTTTTCCGAAGAAGGAGGAGCACTTGGTAACCTTCCGTAGCTTGGTGGCTGCGACGCAAATAGACTTTTTGCTCCTTAGATAAGATGATAAAGGCCTCTGTAAGGACTGCAAGGTCATATCGAGTGAGAATCTTACGACCCAACATAAACTATTGGTGATAGATTTGGAGATAAGAAGAAGAGGGTCGTGGATGACCGACCGAGGATTAGGTGGGGTAGTTTGACTCTGGCTAGTGCCCTAGAGATGGGGGAGAAGTTGATGGCTATGGGAGCGTGGGATAGTAGGGGGGATGCGAGCAGTATGTGGGATAGGACGACCAGTTGCATTAGGGAAGCAGCTAGAGAGGTATTGAGGGTCTCACGAGGCCGCCGTGGTGGGCACCGAGGGGATTGGTGGTGGAATGGAGAAGTCCAAGGGAAGGTAGAAGCAAAGAAGTAGGCATATGTGAAGTTGGTAGATAGCAAGGATGATGAAGAGAAGCGGACGAACAAGGAAAAGTATAAGATGGGGAGAAAGAAGGCGAAGTTGGCAATTTCGGCAGCTAAAACGGCAGCCTTTGAACGCCTTTATGCAGAACTAGAGGACAGAGGTGGGGATAAGAAGCTATTTAAGCTCGCCAAGGCGAGAGAGAGGAAGGCACGCGACTTGGATCAAGTGAAGTGCATCAAGGACGAGGATGGCCAAGTGTTGGTACAGGAATCTCGCATTAGACAGAGATGACAATCATACTTTCATGAACTCTTGAACGAAGGAGGGGACAGAGACATTGTGGTGGGAGACTTGGAGCACTCGGATAGGCATCGCGACTTTGGATATTGTAGGAGTATAAAGGTTGAGGAGGTTAAGGGAGCTATTCGTAGGATGCGCAGGGGAAAAGCGACCGGACCTGACGAGATTCTTGGGGAATTTTGGAAGAATGCAGGCAGGGTAGGCTTGGAGTGGCTGACTGGGTTGTTTAATGTCATTTTCAAGATAGTGAAGATGCTGGAAGAATGGAGGTGGAGTACAATGATTCTCGTGTACAAGAACATGGGAGACATTCAAACCTGCAACAACTATAGAGGTATCAAGTTGCTAAGTCACACTATGAAAGTGTGGGAAAGGGTGGTGGAAATGAGGGTGAGGAGAGATGTGTCTATTTCAGAGAACCAGTTTAGATTCATGCCGGGGCACTCGACTATAGAAGCCATTCATATTGTAAGGAGATTGGTGGAACAGTATAGGGAGCGAAAGAGGGACTTGCACATGGTATTCATTGACCTAGAAATGGCCTACGACAAAGTGCCAAGAGAGGTCCTATGGAGATGCTTGGAGGCTAAAGGTGTACCTGTGGCGTACATTAGAGCGATAAAGGACATGTATGATGGAGCTAAGACCAGGGTAAGGACGGTAGGAGGAGACTCGGAGCACTTCCCCGTTATGATGGGGTTGCATCAGGGATCATCTCTTAGCCCGTTTCTATTCGCCCTGGTGATGGATGGATTGACGCGACAAATACAAGGTGAGGTTCCTTGGTGTATGTTGTTCGCAGATGACATAGTCCTGATTGACGAGACTCGCAACGGAGTTAACGATAAGCTGGAGGGCTGGAGACAGACGTTGGAGTCTAAAGGATTTAAATTGAGTAGGACCAAGACAAAATACTTGGAGTGCAGGTTCAGTGGCCTACCGCGTGAGGCTGACGGGGATGTGAGGCTTGGTACCCAGGCCATTCAAAAGAAAGAAAGTTTCAAGTATCTTGGGTCTATTATACAGGGAGATGGGGATATCGATGACGATGTTTCACATCGTATTGGTGCAGGGTGGATGAAATGGAGGCTCGCCTCCGAAGTGCTGTGTGATAAGAAAGTGCCACCAAAACTTAAAGGCAAGTTATACAAAGTTGTGGTTAGACCGACTTTATTGTACGGGGAGGAGTGTTGGCCAGCTAAGAAATTTCACGTTCAGAAGATGAAAGTCGCGGAAATGCGAATGCTGCGGTGTATGTGTGGGCACACTAGGAGGGATAGAATTAGGAATGAAGATATCCGAGACAAGGTGGGAGTGGCATCGGTGGAGGACAAGATGTGGGAAGCGAGGCTGAGATAGTTTGGGCATGTGAAGAGGAGAGACATAGATGCTCCAGTGCGGAGGTGTGAGAGGTTTGCTATGGACGGTTTCAGGAGAGGAAAAGGGAGGCCGAAGAAGTATTGGGGAGAGGTTATTAGATAGAATATGGCACAGTTTCAGCTCACCGAGGACATGACCTTAGATAGGAGGTTGTGGAGGACTCAGATTAGGATAGAAGGTTAGGTGGCTTATCCTTTCACCATAGTAGTTGTAGTTTTGCTCATTTGTTTATTACCATTTGATTTCTACATTTGATTGCTGCTTATATTTGTTGGGCCGTTGTACTTTGGTTATCTTATTTATCTATAGTAGTTAATGCTCCTTTCGTTTCGGACTGTTCTACCATGACTTTCTCTCTTTTGTTATTCCTTGTTTTCATATTGTTTTCGATATGCTTGGTCCTATCTGACCTTTTGTCTTGTTTTCCTCTCTTGAGCCGAGGGTCTTTTGAAAACAGCCGCCCTACCTTTCAAGGTGGGGGTTAGGTCTGTGTACACTCTACCCTCCCCAAACCCCACATGGTGGGATTATACTGGGCTTGTTGTTGTTGTTGTTTAGAATGAATAGTTGCAAACACATGGATACTGTGTCCCGAGACTGTAAAAGAAAAGGAAGACATGTCTCGAGTTCCATATTCTAGTGCTGTCGGGAGCTTGATTTACTCTATGATGTACTCGTCCGGCCATTTGTTATGCTGTAGGTCTGGTTAGCAGGTATCAGTCCAATCCTGGAAGAGATCATTGGAAAGCTGTGAAGAGGATCTTCCGATACCTGAAAGGAACGGTTGATTATTCACTATGTTATAGTGAAAATGATTTACACTTGAGAGGATATACTGATGCTGATTGAAGTGGTGACTAGAACGATAGAAAATCGACATCCGGTTATGCTTTCTTACTTAATGATGGTGCTATTTCATGGAAAAGTAAGAAACAAACTTGCACGGCTTTTTCAACTATGGAAACTGAGTTTGTGGCTTGTGCATCTGCAGTACAAGAAGCTGTTTGGTTAAAAAGATTCTTTGAGCATTTGGGCGTAGCAAAGAATTCTCAAGGATCAATGATTTTACATTGTGATAGTCAAGCGGCTATTGCATACACAAAGGATCCTAAGTTTCACAGCAAAACCAAACACATTGACATCAAGTATAACTTTGGAAGAGACACGGTAGCAAGTGGAGACATAACTTTACAATACATACCTACGCGAGAAATGATAGCTGATCCTTTTACAAAGGCGATATCTAGAGACCTGTTTGAGAAACATGTTATGGCTCTAGGTTTGCGTAGGATATGATTGTATTTCTATATTGTAAAATGACTTGGTTGTTACAATATTTTCATCAATATTTGACTCTTAAATTTGTGTTCATATCTTAATGCACGTGATGATGTAATTTTATCGATAAAGTGTGTTGAACAAATCGCGAGATTGGCTCTCTCACACAAGCAATCACCTCTTACGTTGAGTAACGTGAAGAGATGAGTTCCACCACCATGTTATGACTTGTTTTGTAAGCCAGATATGAGTTTCTCTAAGAAGATGGATTTGAGGATCATTGAAGAGAGAAGCTCAGGTTAGACATCTGGAGGTGTCTAGATCAAGATTTGTACGGTGTTGAATAAGTAAATGAATGAGACGCACGCGCCACTAGAAGGTGAGAACACCATAGCACGTGTTTCATACCACGTGTGCTAAGCGATCAATGGGTTAATGGAAGAATGGATCCCTACTTTTTCATTGTGTGAGACCCCAAGAAGTTACATTAACTTTTTAATAGAATACCTTTTGACCTTTGTCTGTTTCTTGAAGTTTCAATCAATGTTGCTACTTTAGCATGTTACTAATAGTCATGAGTGATTCGGCAATGCAGTGCATGTCTAGGAAAGCAGTTGATCTTGTACAGATAGATTCGAGTGGAAAGGGAAGACAATAAAAATTAGTAATTTGACTTGTATTCGCAGGCCGAGCATTACACTTACCATAAGGGTGTCAAGTGTAATTGTGGATATAAAGTTAAACATGAACTCGAGTTCACCTCTTAAGAGGATGAGGGATCGAAAAAATGGCTACTGGTGTAGCAATTGATGTCTGGGATATTGCGAGTAATATGATCCTTATAATTGATAGTGGATTCTTTCCGCATGTGATTGAATTCCTATGTAGAGCTGTACTATAGCTCTTGTTGCTCGTAAGTCGCACGAACTATTTGCCTGTATGAATTCTGTGTGTTATTGACATGGTTCTGATTTGGGTACAGTCCACCATGTGCGAAGTGGGAGATCTTGGATTTTTGGACTGGGTGGGTCGCCCATGTTGACTGACCCGACCCGATTAGAGAAGATAAACATGAGAGAAGTTTCCCGAGAAGTTATTTAACTTCCAATAAAACTACCTCTCTATTAAATAGAGGAAACATAGCATCAGGTAGTTAAAAAAGGCACAAGGCAGTTCACACTGATATCTCTCGTGAAAAACTTCTTCTAACTTTTCTTCTTCTTTTAGAGAGAGAATTGAAAGTATAAAATCCTCTTCAATAAACACACAAGAACTGAGAGGGCATTTAGTTTGTGATATCAGTGTTCTATTTCCTATTGAAGTAGAATTCGCTTGGAGCAATCTTTCAACAAAGATTCCGTGAATTTTCCGCTGCTGTTAACAGGTACATGATTCTTGTTCCTGTTACTAATTCTATCAGGATGGGCTTACAACTTATGACTTGTAAGCATAAGCCATAAGTTAGGATCCTAAAATAAGCCAATCCAAACAGACTCTTAATTATGCCTTCAAAAGATATAATCATACAAATCCTTTTTGGGTTAAGCATCACAAAAATTGTTGTTTCCTCTGCCACTTCTTACACGTTAGTTAATAATTTCAAGCTGATTCCTTGAAAAACATGTAAGCAATTGCAAAAGAAATCAAATGTAGGAAATGGGTTTATTTTTAGTTTCATTTATAGTCAAACTAACTTCATCAAGTTAGTTTAGGAATTGCTTCCAACGGGAAAGTAAGTTGTGCTAGACGGTAGGTCCATGGTGGTAATCTGTTCCCTTTCTTTTTGCCATTTCTGGCCTTAAAATGATACAGTAATTGTCATTTGTCAATAGCGGAACATTCCAAAGTCTATATAAGAAGAATAGAGAAGCTGACCTTAGCAGAGGGATCTTCTTTCTGGACAAGAGCTCTCATAATTCTAACTTTACTACTTTCAATCTTTTCAGTTTCCTTATTGTTATCAGAGACATCAGTTTCAGCAGCAGAGTCTGCGTAGGGAATCTCATCTTTGCCATTCTTGGGTTCTGATGATTCCACGGAGGAACCATAACTGAAAGCATTTTGGAATTTCTTGCGCAAATAGGAACTCAGTTTTCTAACTCGATGAGAAAGAGAAAAGGAGAGCTATTTGTTCCTTTCATTTTTGTTGAATTAGGCCATACTGTCAAGTTAGGACCTCAGTTCCAGCTGGGAAATGAATTGCTTCTTTGGGATAAACAAACTTTGCTATCAGTTCAACAATATTTAATTCTTAAACTAGTTAGGGCTTTGCTGTTTATTTTGGATAAACAACTTCGTTATCAGTTTAACAATGTTTTAATTCCTAAACCGGTTAGGGGTTTACTATTTATTTTGGATAAACAACTTTACTATCAGTTCCCTACTATTGTTTTAATTCCTAGACCAGCTAGGGGTTTACAATTGGGGAATTAAATTTTAGGGGAAAGGGTCAAATATACCTCTCTACTTTGTTTTATTAACTAATTTATCATCTGTTAGTGATTGTGGATAAATATACCCCGGTCATTTATAAAGTTTACACTTGTATCCCTATTTGGATAAAAAACCTCAAATCAACATAAATTACCCGTTTTCTAAAAATTAACCCACTAACTTCGTTGACCCGCCCCGACCAAATAGAAGATCTTAAGACTGAGTCATTCTGTCACGACCCGATTAGGGGCCGCGACGAGCACCCGGTGCTAGCCCACCCGGGCAACCCTTTGCTTAATCTTATGCTCGTATTTAGGTGGACCACACAATTAGATATTCATTTCCTCTCATTCATCAAACTAGCCCCTTTGGGCGACATTACCATTATATCGTAATTGGCATCTAGGCCACATCAAACGTACATGGGCCAACGTGGCCGACAAAATGATATACAAAACATGGGCCGACAAGGCCAGACATATCTAAACATATACACGTGACTACGAGCCTCTAAGAAGAGTATGGCATAACACGTGAGCGGGACAGGATCCCACTATGCCCATAATCATATATGCAAAAGAATAAGTACCCAAAAGCTCTGGCTCCGAGGGGATGGAGCTCTGCTATGCGATCTCAGAATAAGCAGCTATGGATCAAGTCTGTCTGCCTGTGCACCTGCGGGCATGACGCAGCGTCCACAACAAAAGGATGTCAGTACGAAGAATGTACTGAGTATGTAAAGCATGATCTACATCGATATATAAGCATAATTAACAACATATGAAATAACATAGGAGGGGAGACAATAATATCATCGTCATGGCACTTACTTGCCTTACATAGGGACTTTCCATTCTCATACGTATTAGTACACATACGTCATCATCCGTATCCCATAATAGTGCTCGTACCATACTTGTGCTCGTATTCGTATACATGTCCTTATTCGTATTCATATACATAGTCTTATCACATTCATATTCATGTTATATACATAGTCATTTCATACACATAGCATTTAAATAACATACCCGACCTCGTAGGATCGGTGTTTCATACATACTTGGCCAACCAAGGCTCAAGGTTACTCATACCTGGACCTACCAAGGCTTCAGGGTTATCCGTACCGTCTGCAGAGGTGTGCGCACGTTTCGTAATTATATACATACTCTATACATATTCATATACATATATTCTACCCGGCGTTATAAGCTCGGGGTTTCATTATAGCCCTTCATAGGCACACATAAGTATAATAGCCCTTAGGCACCCTTAACATCATTATTAATATCATTATCGTTACCATCATCATCATTATTGTTACTTCTATATCATTGGTTTACTCGTCATATGAGGTGCGTAGTACAACCGTCGTACATATCAAGGATCGTGAGCTTATGAGCTTGGAATATCAATCATTTGGAGACAACATGCTCATATAGAGGAATTAGGAATTTTGCCAAGAACCATGCCTTATGAAAGAAGGGTTAGCCTTACATACCTTTTCGTCGGACTATTCTACACTTGCACATCCCCTTCCAATGTTAGCGTTTCTACCTTCATTAATATCATAACAATGGCCATTAGTCATTCACATTATCCACATTATCTAGATTTCTCAATTTGTTTCTAATCCACCCATGTTCAAGGTCATAACACCCAACTTCGTCCATTCATCTAAAGTTCTAGTTCATGATCTTAATACCATTTATAACATGTTCATATCACAACACAACAACATTCATGATTCAATTCAAACTATTCCTCAAAATGTCACTATTTATCATTCATAACCCATCTTACCATATTTTCTACAATCCATGTATTTTAATTCTCCAATACCTTAAACATCATGTAAATATCATGAATCTTACCTTAAAAGTTGTAGGAACAAGCTTTAGTTGATAATACCCCACTTTGAGCAAAACCCTAGTTTATCTCCATTTGGATTTCTTGACCTTGGATCACCCTTGATGGTTTCCTTACTCTTGATTCACTTGTTTAATGTTGTTGATGACTTATAATCCTTGAAAACTTGTCTAATGGATGTATAGAGATGTTTTAGAGAGAAGGAGTGTAATGTAGAAATGAAATAAAACAAGTCTTGGTCCCCTTATTTAATGACTTAAAAATCTGTGTTGAAGTGAACAGTGGTCGTAAACCATGGTTTATGGCCCATATTGCAGTTTACGGACCGTCCCTCGTGGTCTTCTTTATCCATTTCCAGAACCAGAAACTTTAGACTGCAACCATGGTGATTTACGACCATGGTTTACGGGCCGTAAATCACTTTACGGTCCGTAAACCAGGTCGTATTTTACCATTTCCTCAACTGGCAGAAAGTTGAAGTTTTGCATGCCAGTTTACGACCTGACAGTTTACGGACCGTATACCGGTTTACGGTCCGTATTTGCACTTTACGACCTCTGGGCAGATTGCAATTCTACAACTTTCTATATTTCTTAGACTTCTCATTTTAATCATCCATATCCATGCACATGCATTGCTCACCTCACCTTGCCTTATCTTAGCCAACTTTCTCGTCTTACGTCGGATTCCTTTGAAATCTCGCCTAAGGTCATCAAACGTCGTTTATTGCTCATGGACATCATACACCCATACTTATCACTAGTTCATTCACTTGCGTACCAACGGAAAATTTTCCGAGGTGTAACATTCTTCCCCCCTTAAGAACATTCGTCCCCGAATATTAAAGTGTTCGGGAATTCTATAAAAATTTTGCCAGAGTTTCCCCTATAATATAGCACTACCATCCTGCCACAACAACCCAATAATATCGATGCCACACAGGGCCACAACATAATAACATAAAATTTTGGCAACACATAACCCAAAAGCATAAAAGGAAGACATACATACCTTATGACCTTGACGTCTCATCTTAGGCTTCTTCCAAGGGCTGAAATAAATATGGGTATTTGGATCGCATACTTTCTTCCGCTTCCCACGTCATTTCCTCTCGTTTACTGCCTCTCCATAGCACCTTAACTGAGACCACTTCTTTGTTGCTAAGCCTCCGTACTTGCCTGTCTAATATGGAAATGGGTATTTCCTCATAAGTCAATTCCTCTGTTACTTGCACATCATCCACTGGGACGATCCTAGTAGGATCTCCAACACATTTTCGAAGCATCGAGACATGGAACACTGGATGAACTGACTCCAATTCAGGAGGTAGATCTAGCTCACAGGCCACTTTGCCCACTTTGCGTACAATTTCATATCGCCCAATATACCGGGGTCTGAGCTTCCCCTTCTTGCCAAATCTCATTACGCCCTTCATCGGCGACACTTTTAAGAATACCCAATCTTTCACTTCAAACTCTAAGTCCCTTCGACGATTATCCGCATAGGACTTTTGACGACTTTGAGCCGCTAACAACCGATCTTGTATGAGCTTAACTTTCTCGATTGCCTGCTGAACCAAATCTGGCCCTATCAACTGAGCCTCTCCTGTTTCGAACCACCCAATCGGGGATCTACACTTCCGCCCATATAAAGCCTTATACGGTGCCATTTGAATGCTAGAATGATAACTATTATTGTAAGCAAACTCAATGAGTGGCAAATGGTCATCCCAATTTCCTCCAAAGTCTATCATGCATGCTCGTAACATATCTTCAAGAGTCTGGATGGTGCGTTCAGCTTGTCCATCGGTCTGTGGGTGGAATACCGTGCTAAGGCGCACTTGGGTCCCTAAACCCTCTTGGAAATACCTCCAAAATTCTGCTGTAAACTGAGTCCCTCTATCAGAGATAATGGATACTGGGACGCCATGGAGTCTCACTATCTCCCTAAGATAAAGCTTGGCATAATCTTCTGCCACATAGGTCGTCCTGACCGGTAAGAAATGAGCTGACTTTGTGAGTCTATCCACAATCACCCATATGGAATC
Organism: Lycium barbarum; assembly: GCF_019175385.1. NCBI lineage: Eukaryota > Viridiplantae > Streptophyta > Magnoliopsida > Solanales > Solanaceae > Lycium > Lycium barbarum. The sequence continues at coordinate 34,480,243 of NC_083341.1, read as the reverse complement.
ATATTTACGTCGAGAACGAGGTAACCCTGTAATGAAGTCCATATTAATCACTTCCCACTTCCACGTTGGGATTGCTACAGCTTGCAATAATCCGCCCGGATTTTCGTGTTTGATTTTCACCTGTTGACAATTAGGACATTGAGCTACAAATCCCGCTATATCTTTCTCCATCCCATTCCACCAATATATAGTCTTAAGGTCATGGTACATCTTCGTCGTTCCGGGGTGAATGGAGTAACGGGAACAAAGAGCTTCCCTCAAAATCTGGCGGCGTAAACTTGCCACACCGGGAACACATAATCTACCTCTACATCGGAGAACTCCGTCTCCTGAAATATCAAATGGTGACTCCTCTTTCTGAGGGAGTGTATCTCTGTACTACATTAGCATGGGATCCTCATTTTGTCGCTCTTTCACTTCTGCTACTAGCGACGAGGTTACTGTATTCTGAATAGTAGCTCCATTGTTACCTGAGTCCACTACTCGGACTCCTAGGCTAGCTAACTGTTGGAGCTCATGGGCCATTTCCCTCTTCTCTGGTCGTACATGTCACACCCTAATCCCGCTAGGGTGTGATGGGCACCCGACCCCATATCCGGAGCCGAGGGAACCCACAGACTCTCATTTCATACATAGTCTCCTCGGATTCTGAAATCAAATAATAATGAAATATATAATAAGCTTTCAAAATCTTTCTTTTATCGATGTTTTCAAATCAGACAAAATCTGTAATCATATAGAGTTTATCGCATAATACAGAATGACATATCAGCTGATGGAGCCGCTTACAAAACTGACATCCTATACCCACGACTCTGTCTGCAAAGTCTCTAACATTGATCAGACATCATAACACATATACTCTGACTCGGCAGCACTCCAGGAACAAGTGGAGCTTGCCAACTTCACTGGAACATCTTCTGCAATAGCTTCAGCTCATCTGGGTGTACCTGCGCGGCATGAAACAGCTCCCCGAAGAAAGGGGGTCAGTACGGAATATGTACTGAGTATGTAAAGCATGAAATACGGAAAACAGAACCATAACCGAAACAAACAGTACAAGAGTGAGTACATTATCCATATTACCAAAGCGCTTATTTTCCAATCACAAATCGTGTATGCAGAGGTCACATGTCAGAAAGAGTGCAGATCCAGAATATCAGAACACTTGTTTCCAGACACAGATCATATATGCCGAAGACATATGTCAGAAGGAGTACGGATGGTACAGAATGCCAAAATGCTTACTTCCCAAACACAAATCATATATGCCAGAATCATATATCGTATATATGCATGTAACAGATCCCGACCCTCTCGTGAGGGACGCGGTGACAGAATCATCATATGCCAAAATCATGTATCATATATGCATGTAACGTGTCCCAACCCTCCAGTGAGGGACTCGGTGGATAGAATCATGCATGCAACATCATGTATCATATATACATATAACGTGTCCTGGCCCTCTAGTGTGGGTCTCGGTGAATAGAGCTATCATATGCCATCCTGGCCACCATCCCCATATCATCACATCGTCATATACATATCCATATAACGTGTCCCGGCCCGCCTATGAGGGACTCGGTGAACAATGCAGTGGAGAGCGCACGAGAACATGTCCTGGCCCGGGACTCAATGAAAGATGCAGAGGAATGCGCACGATAACGTGTCCTGGCCCGGGACTCAGTGAAAGATACATTGAGGCGTGCACGAGCAGAGTAGTGAGAAACCATATGCACACGAATCAAGACTCGATAGATACGTACACTTACCGACATCTGATGGCTCAGAAACAAGTTTTGTGTCAATCCGACTTAGTATGAGAAAGTTATGAGCGTTCGAAGTACAGAACGTTCTACAAGCGTTTCAGAAGCCGTTTTTGGAAAATCAAAGCCATAATCATGTCAAGTACCTTTCGGATATCGTTATGGATCAAAGCAAATGGAACTTGTGGGACCATGTATACATATCAAATTATATCAAGACTCGATGGAATAATCGAACGAACTATCATTTGAGAATCAAGACATTTGTCATATCAAATATCTTTCGAATGCCACTCGGAAACATATCAAACATCATAAGCACATCAAGAGCCATAGGAATCATAGTCATATATCAAACCGATCCGAGACCATATACCGAAGTTAGGGACATTGATACTTACGGAATTCTTTTAGGAACAGAAACTCTTTGAACGTTTCAGAAGCTTTCTTTGGAGAATCAAAATAATAGTCATATCAGGAGCTTTTCGAATCTCATTATGGATCAAATCAGATAGGTCCTTTGGACCATACATACGTATCAAAACATAGCAGACTGTTTTCAAAAGTCGGGCACATTAATTCTTACAGAACTCTTTTAAGAACATATCAAAAGTGCATACGAACCATAAACAAGCTCGGAATCACAGAATAGAGTAACCCCAATGTGCATATCAATATCATACCTTACTTGGCTCTAGGACATGCCATAGAAAGAAAGGGTAAGCCTTACATACCTGTCCCACGACCAACTAGCTACACTTATTTGTCCAAACTTGCTAATCTACATTCAAGAGAATTGACATAATCATTAGATTCATCGACATATACTTGTCTTAGTATTTCAAATGAATTCATTTACATTCTACCGAAATTTCGGCAGCATCTCCCCTGTAAGCATAACATCCCCGAGAATCTAGCTCGGCCAATTTAACAACAACAAACCCGAGAATTTAACTCGGCCAAAAGATCAACAACAATACCAATAATTATTCTAACAATATCCACAATCGATTCAAAATGCATACTAACGTTAGCAACTTCTTTTTACAACTTCAACGGCGTTTCACTTATATTCACTTCATATTTGCTCACACATTCAAGTACTAATCCGAAGCCATTCGAACAATATTCAAGAACACTTCAACAATCCGCCTTACATTTCAAACGGCCAAACCAACATACCATCCGAAACCTTTCAAATTCAACAAGAACAACAACAATACATTTCTTCCTTTCAAATTCATGAATTATACTAACAATTCACATATTAACAACATTACCTTCCATAAATACAAAAAAAGTGACATTAAAATCACATTAGCTTCAAAAACAACTCTCCAACACTTACAACTTCACTAGAATCATTAAACTTTCATTTCCATCATGGAATTCACAACTACAACAATCAAATACTAATTAAAAATTAATTCATCATTCCTACAACATAGCATGTACACGGCCAACCCCAACACCTACACGGCCACAACACAACTTCCATATTTTCATGAATTTCATCCCTTTCCACACACTACAACATACACAACCATACATAACATATAAAAGAAGATTAAATCTTACCTTTTTCCACTTGTCTTCTTGACTTGTTTGGAGTCACAACTTACATAACAATTGTTTTGCTTACTCCAACAATCACTCCATGTTGTAGAGGACCTTCCAATTGGTAGAAAAGCTAGGATAAAATTATTATTCTTGGTCAATATTGTGGACACCATTTTCAGCCAAGCCATAGCCGAATGGTCCCTCTTCTCTTTTTCTCCAAGCTTCTTGAAATTTCTAAGGTGAGAGATGAGAATTATGACTACTAAGTCTTCTAATATACACATGCATAATTTGTCTTGGTGGGCCAAAGCCCACCCCAACATAACCGGCCACTTGGCCCATTTTTCTCAAGCCCAATCCTTTTTTTTTTTTTATAATTCATGAAAATTATTTTCCTAATTCCAAATTTGCCCTTAGCCTTGCCCAATATTTCTATGGGCCCTCTTGCGAATTTTCCTTTTTACCCCTAGCCATTCTTAATATTTCTATATCAAAATTTTTCATAAATAACTTATGTATTAACCAAGATCAAAATATAGCCTTGCTCTTAGCTTCCCGCAGTTATCTTGAATTATCCAAATGTACGAAATGCGGGATATAACAGTACATCACTTAGACTTCCCATCGATCTACGGCTAAGAGCATCAACCACAACATTTTCTTTTCCGGGGTGATACAAAATATCGACATCATAGTCCTTTAGCAATTCTAACCATCGTCGTTGCCGCAAGTTCAACTCTTTCTGCTTGAAGATGTACTGGAGACTCTTATGACCTGTGTAAATATCCACCTGGACACCATATAAATAATGTCTCCATATCTTTAATGCATGAGCCACTGCGGCTAATTCTAGATCATGGGTAGGATAATTCTGTTCATGTTTTCGCAATTGCCTTGAGGCATATGCAATCACCTTGCCATGTTGCATCAGTACGCAACCTAGCCCAACACCTGAAGCATCACAATAAATGACATATCCTTCCAATCCCTCTGGAAGTGCCAAAACTGGGGCAGAAGTCAGTCTACCCTTTAACTCTTGGAAACTACGTTCGCAAGCATCCGTCCATTGAAACTTCGCTGATTTCTGTGTCAACTTTGTGAGTGGTGCAGAAATAGAAGAAAATCCTTCAACGAACCTCCTATAATAACCTGCTAAGCCCAGAAAGCTACGAACCTCTGTAGGAGTTGTGGGCCTTGTCCAAGTTTTCACTGCTTCAATCTTTTGACTATCCATTCAAATACCATTGGCTGCAACAATATGCCCTAAAAATGCCACTGAGTTCAACCAAAACTCGCACTTGGAAAACTTTGCAAATAACTCTCGAGTTCGAAGAACTCCAAGGACGATACGCAAATGATCCGCATGTTCTGCCTCGGATTTAAAATACACCAAGATGTCATCAATAAATACGATTACAAATAAGTCCAGAAAGGACCTGAACACATTATTCATCAAATTCATAAATACCGCTGGCGCATTAGTTAGCCCAAATGACATCACCCGGAATTCAAAATGACCATATCTTGTTCTAAAAGCTGTCTTAGGGATATCCTTTTCCCTAACTCTTACTTGATGATACCCGGACCTCAAATCGATCTTTGAAAACCATTTGGCACCTTGCAATTCATCAAATAAATCATCAATCCCCGGGAGGAGATATTTATTCTTAATCGTCACTTTATTTAATTGCCTATAATCAATGCACATTCTCAAGGAGCCATCTTTCTTCCGGACAAACAATACGGGTGCTCCCCACGGGGATGAACTAGGACTAATGAAGCCTTTATCAAGCAAGTCTTTCAATTGCTCCTTCAACTCTTTCAATTCTACGGGTGCCATTCTATATGGAGGAATAGATATGGGCTTAGTGTTCGGCAACACATCAATAGCAATATCAATCTCCCGCTCGGGAGGAAGGTCTGGAAGCTCTTCCGGGAAAACTGAAGAGTCGGCGATTCAGCTCCTACATCTTGAACACCCACTAGATGATAAATACATCCTTTCGTGATCATCTTCCTTGCCTTTAGATAGGAAATAAACCTACCTTTTGGTGACACCGTATTCCCTTTCCATTCTAAGACTGGTTCCCCCAGAAACTGGAAACGAACCATCTTCATTCTACAATCAACATTGGCATAACAAGAAGCCAACCAATCCATGCCCATAATGACGTCAAAATCTACCATCTCTAGCTCATGCAAATCAATCATGGTACGACGATCAAAAATCATAACTACACAATTTTTATATACTCGGCTAGCTATCACCGATTCACCCACAGGTGTAGACACCTCAAAAGGTTTGATCGACTCCGGCTCAACTATAAATTTTCCCGCAATATATGGAGTAACATATGATAATGTGAATCCCGGATCAATCAAAGCATATACATCATGAGAGAATACCGATAATATACCTGTGACCACGTCAGGAGAAGATTCAACATCTTGGCGTCCAGCCAATGCATAAATACGGTGCTGAGGACCGCTATAACTGGGAGCTCTTCCTCTGCCTCTACCATGGCTGTCTGGCGCATGTGAACCTGGCCCCGTAGGGCGTACAGATGCTGAAAATCCAGCTACCGACCCTGACAGTTGGGTCCTACCTCTACCATGTACTGAGGGGCAATCACGCATAATATGGCCTGGTCGACCACATAAATAGCAAACATCTGAACCCAATCGGCAACGACCCCAATGCGACTTCCCACATTGGGAACATCGTGGTGCAGGTGGCCTTGACTGGCCTGAATCATCTCTGAACTGAGGTCCTGAATAGCTCGGACACGGCCCTGAACGAGCAGATCTATCAAGGCTCTGGCCTGGAAACCGTAGAGGGGCACTTTTCATGGAATAGCCTGAATGCCTGGGAAGCTGCTGCCTGTGTCCGCCTCTGGACTCACTCATCAGGCCTGAGGATCTGGCCCTCTTGCTATGTCCCCGATCTTGCTCACGCTCACTTATCCGCTGCTGTAGGCTTTCTTCTAAGTTCTGAGCATGTGCCTGAATGCGTGCAATATCCATACCGTCCTGAAGGGACGCAGTCAAGCATTTATCCATCAAGTGTGGCCCTAGGCCCTTGACAAATCGGTGTACCCGGTCGCCCATATCTGCTACCATGGCCGAAGCATACCTAGCCAATGAATTGAAGCGGAGGCTGTACTCTAGGGCACTCATACAACCTTGCCTCAAATTTAATAATTTATCGGCTCTAGCTCGCCGAACTTCTGGAGGCATATAATGACGGAGAAAAGCGTCAACAAACTCTTGCCATACCGGGGGAGGTGCATTGGCTCCCCGTGAAGCCATCCATATCGTATACCACTGGATCGAGACATCTCTCAATCTATATGACGCTAGCTCCACCGACTCGGTGTCTGTAGCATGTATCAACCGAAGCGTCCTTAGCATACCATCAATGAAATCCTGAGGATCCTCCTCCGGCTTTGACCCAAAGAGTTCCGGAGGGTTCAAAGTAATAGAGTCACCGGCCCTCGTACTAACAGCTCTATCACCATGCCCTGAACTTTGCCTCTGATCCTGGGCTGCAACCAATTGAGTCAACAGATTAATGACCTCTTTCACATCTTGGCCAGAAGCATCCGGTGGTGGAGCTGGAGGTGCTGGAGCTGGGGCTAAGGCTCCCTTACGCTCCTCAGTAATAGGCACTGTCTGGGAAGACTGAGATTGAGCCGCACTCTGGGACTCACTTTCCTCTACTACCGGTGGCGGTGCTCTTTCAGCCCGCTTTTCTGCCACCGTCTTGCCCTTTTGGGCTGCTGTAGCCTTTTTCTTTTTTGGCATCTCTAAAATACATAACACATGATTTAGGAACAAGAATTTCTTACACCATAGCTCTATCGCACGATTCTTATGAAGAAAGAAGGTCAATCATTCCTAAAATGTCCGTAGCTTCTTGTTTATAAGTGTGGCGCGCAAAACACCCATAACCAAGACTCTACTAGACATGACTCGTAGACACACCCTAGGACTGAACTGCTCTGATACCACTTTTGTCACGACCCGACTAGGGGGCCGCGACGAGCACCCGATGCTAGCCCACCCGGGTACCCCTTTGCTTAATCTTATGCTCGCATCTAGGTGGACCACACAATTAGATATGCATTTCCTATCTTTCATCAAACTAGCCCCTTTGGGCGACATTACTGTTATATCATAATTGGCATCTAGGCCACATCAAATGTACACGGGCCAACGTGGTCAAAAAAATGATATACAAAACATGGGCCGACAAGGCCAGACATATCTAAACATATACACGTGACTACGAGCCTCTAAGAAGAGTATGAAATAACACGTGAGCGGGACAGGACCCCACTATGCCCATAATCATATATGCAAAAGAATAAGTACCCAAAAGCTCTGGCTCCGAGGGGATGTAGCTCTGCTATGCGATCTCAGAATAAGCAGCTATGGATCAAGTCTGTCTCCATGTGCACCTGCGGGCATGACGCAACGTCCACAACAAAAAGACGTCAGTACGAAGAATGTACTGAGTATGTAAAGCATGATATACATCGATATATAAGCATAATGAACAACATATGAAATAACATAAGAGGGGAGACAATAATATCATCGTCATGGCACTTACTTGGCTTACATAGGGACTTTCCATTTTTCATACGTATTAGTACACATACGTCATCATCCATATCCCATAATAGTGCTCGTACCATACTTGTGCTCGTATTCGTATACATGTCCTTATTCGTATTCATATACATAGTCTTATCACATTCATATTCATGTTATATACATAGTCATTTCATACACATAGCATTTACATAACATACCCGACCTCGAAGGATCGGTGTTTCATACATACTTGGCCAACCAAGGCTCAAGGTTACTCATACCTGGCCCTACCAAGGCTTCAGGGTTATCCGTACCGTCTGCAGAGGTGTGCGCACGTTTCGTAATTGTATACATACTCTATACATATTCATATACATATATTCTACCCGGTGTTATAAGCTCGGGGTTTCATTATAGCCTTTCATAGGCACACATAAGTATAATAGCCCTTAGGCACCCTTAATATCATTATTAATATCATTATCGTTACCATCATCATCATTATTGTTACTTCTATATCATAGGCTTACTCGTCATATGATGTGCGTTGTACAACCGTCGTACATATCAAGGATCGTGAGCTTATGAGCTGGGAATATGAATCATTTGGAGACAACATGCTCATATAGAGGAATTAGGAATTTTGCCAAGAACCATGCCTTATGAAAGAAGGGTTAGCCTTACATACCTTTTCGTCGGACTATTCTACACTTGCACGTCCCCTTCCAATGTTAGCGTTTCTACCTTCATTAATATCATAACAATGGCCATTAGTCATTCACATTATCCACATTATCTAGATTTCTCAATTTGTTTCTAATCCACCCATGTTCAAGGTCATAACACCCAACTTCGTCCATTCGTCTAAAGTTCTAGTTCATGATCTTAATACCATTTATAACATGTTCATATCACAACACAACAACATTCATGATTCAATTCAAACTATTCCTCAAAATGTCACTATTCATCATTCATAACCCATCTTACCATATTTTCTACAATCCATGTATTTTAATTCTCCAATACCTTAAACATCATGTAAATATCATGAATCTTACCTTAGAAGTTGTAGGAACAAGCTTTAGTTGATAATACCTCACTTTGAGTAAAACCCTAGTTTATCTCCATTTGGATTTCTTGACCTTGGATCACCCTTGATGGTTTCCTTACTCTTGATTCACTTGTTTAATGTTGTTGAAGACTTATAATCCTTGAAAACTTATATAATGGATGTAGAGAGATGTTTTAGAGAGAAGGAGTGTAATGTAGAAATGAAATAAAACAAGTCTTGGTCCCCTTATTTAATGACTTAAAAATCTGTGTTGAAGTGAACAGTGGTCGTAAACCATGGTTTACGGCCCGTATTGCAGTTTACGGACCATCCCTCGTGGTCTTCTTTAACCATTTCCAGAACCAGAAACTTTAGACTGCAACCATGGTGATTTACGACCATGGTTTACGGGCCGTAAATCACTTTACGGTCCGTAAACCAGGTCGTATTTACCATTTCCTCAACTGGCAGAAAGTTGAAGTTTTGCATGCCAGTTTACGACCTGGCAGTTTACGGACCGTATACCGGTTTACGGTCCGTATTTGCACTTTACGACCACTGGGCAGATTGCAATTCTACAACTTTCCGTATTTCTTAGACTTCTCATTTTAATCATCCATATCCATGCACATGCATTGCTCACCTCACCTTGCCTTATCTTAGCCAACTTTCTCGTCTTACGTCGGATTCCTTTGAAATCTCGCCTAAGGTCATCAAACGTCGTTTCTTTCTCATGGACATCATACACCCATACTTATCACTAGTTCATTCACTTGCGTACCAACGGAAAATTTTCCGAGGTGTAACACATTCGACTCATTTCCCACTAGCTATATAATACTCCCTCCATCCCAATTTAAGCGCTTTAGTTTGGTTAGAGACGGAGTTTAAGAAATAAAGAGAGACTTTTAAATCTTGTGGTCCTGATTTAATGATGTGTGTAATATACTAAAATGTCATTTGAGTCTTGTGGTTATAAACTTGCCGCTAGAATGTTTGAATTGTCAACTTACTAAATACAAAAAGAGGAATTCCTTTTGGAATGGACCAAAAAGAAAAGTAAGATACTTAAAATGGGACGAAGGAGTAAATGAATTCAACTTATATACATTGATATTTTAAATAAATTTTCAATATTAGGTCTGTTTGCCCCGGATTTGGATAATCAATTAAAATTGTAGGTGAGGTATAGGATATGTGGCTATATCTTGTACTTATTTGATAGAGAGAAGAAATATAAGAATATGCTATAAAGAAGCAACTGATGATCAATGGTTAGCTATAGACTCGTGTATCTACTAGTGCATGAGCGTTATTTGATTTGAGAAACATAAGAAATAATCACAACAAATACGAATCGAAACTAATGTATGAGAGGGAGATTTTGTATATATATTGCTATTACAAGAGTTCTTGGAAATGTGGGAGCCAACCCCCTAAAAAGAGGACAATGCCTCTTATTTATAGTAGTGCCCCATGGGCTTCACACAACATGAATAATAAAATAATGATGAAAAAGCTCTGAGTTGGGTTAGGTTGGATTAGGTAGACCGTACGGTCTGACACCCATACGATTGGCAGTTGAACATAGCAGGACGTCATCGACGCGTGGCAACCGCGCAACCGATCTCCCGGACCACCGGCACCGGAGTGATTGCCGCAAGTTCTTTCGTGCACCTCTCTCATCACATACTCCGTCTCTCCGGGACCCAAACACTTGGCCAGGGGTCCGAAGAAAGACCGTCGATACAATTGGCCGTCTACCAAGCAAAAACGCAAAGCTTTAGTCCTTAATGACCGTGATTCTTTTGGGTCATTCGGGAGCTTCCCATCACGCAAGTAGTCGATGTACTTGTTGCGCCAATCCCACGTTAAACCCATTGTGTTTATCTCGACGTGTCCGTTTTCTATCGCCCTTTTTAACAAGTGCACCGTTGTCCCGGGGTTGATTTCCTCCCCGTCGACCGAGGATCCCAAATTTGCTAATGCATCGGCTTCGCTGTTCTGCTCCCTCGGTATGTGCTGTATGGTCCATTCTTTAAATCGATGTAGTATCACTTGGATTTTTTCAAGATACCTCTGCATCCGTTCGTCCTTGACCTCAAAGACGCCGTTCACCTGGTTTATGACCAAAAGCGAATCGCACTTTGCCTCGATTGTTTCGGCCCACATACCTCGGGCGAGTTCCAAACCTGCAATCACAGCCTCATATGTTATATCCCGTATTTTATACGTTCGTAGATTTCAAGGTAGTCGTGGCAAAGTTAAGGAAATGACCATCTTCCAAAATTATTTTAACGTACAAATTGGTTATGAATATTATTTATGAATATTATTGTATGGAAATATTGAGAAAGGTTAAGGGTAAAAAGGGAAATTCGCAAAATGGTTCATGGTAATATTGTAGAAAGGCTAGGGGCAAAATGGGAATTTCACAAGGTGTTCAAGAAAGTTCTTGAGGGACCAAAGTGTTCAAGAAAATTCTTGAAGGGCCAAGTTGGCCGTGCAAGTAAGTGTGGCTATGTGGGCCCCACTCTTTTATGGCCATGTGATGAATATATATGGACCAAAGTGTACATGGTAAGATATTAAGTCATCTTTTATTTTAAGAAAATTTCAAGAAAAAGGGGGAAAATTCTAGAAAAATGGAGAGAAGGGCATGTGCCCCTCACATGCTTGTAGAACTATATATATATGAGAAGTCATCTTTTTAATTCAGGACATTTGGAGAGAAACAAAAGAACAAAAAAAAAAAAAAAAAAAAAGAGAAGAGAAAGGGGTTCGGCCAAAGTGGACAAAATGTGTCCATGGAAATTGATCAAGGAAAATTAGTTTCTTCTAGTATTTCAACCAATTGGAAGGTCCTCATCAACATGAAGTGGTTGTTGGAGCAAGCCAAGCATTTATTTGGATGATTTACCAACCCTAGCTAAGTAAAATGATAAGTGGAGAAAGGTAAGGTTCAATCTTCTTTCACATGTATATAGATGATTTATGTATGTTGTAGCATGTGGAAATGAATGCAATTCATGAAATATGTAAGTGTATGGGTGGTGGCCGAATGGGATAGTGTTGTGTAGAGATGATGAGTTAATTTTTATTTAGTAATTTAATTGTTGTGTTGTGTATTCCATGATGTAAAATGAGAATTTAATGGGTTAGAAATGAAGTTGTGCTTGTTTGTGGATTATGGAAGGAGTTAGTGTGACTTTGGTGTGGCTTCTTATATTTGTAAGAATGATATTGATAATGTGTAGGCTATAAATATAATGCATGAACTTGGAAGTGAGACATTTGTTTGGAAGGTTGTAAGTTGGGTTGTGGTGATTAAATTTGAAAGAAGGAATTAAGTTGTTATTGTTAAATTTGGAAGGTGTCGGATGAAGTAGTACGCTGATGGGGTGCTTTGAATGTTAGATGAATTGAATTGAATATAAATGTATGTCGTTGAATTGTATGATAAAGGTTGTTAATATTAGAATGTGTCTTGAATTGATTGTTGTTGATAGTTTGGCCGAGTTAAATTCTCGGATTGTTGGTTGACGATTTGGGCCGAGTTAGATTCTCGGGGATGGTGTATTTACAGGGGAGATGCTGCCGAACTTTCGGCAGGTCATAAGTGAATTTAATTGAGATACTAAGAAAGGTGTGTGTGGTAATGAATCTAATGATTGTGTTAACCTTCTTGAATGTAGAATAGCGGTAGCGAGCTTGGAAAATTAAGCGTAGCTAATAGGGCGCAGAACAGGTATGTTAAGGCTCATCCCTTTCTTTCAAAGGCCTGATCCCGATGTTATGATTTCATAATTGTTTCCATATTCTCCTTGTTTTCAAAAGATAGATGTTTATGATTTTAAGGCATGATTCCTTTCCGATAACCCGTCAATGTTTTCCAAAAATGTTCGTCTTTTTCCAAAACAAAGGTCTATAGTATTGTAAGCTTTTATGACAAAAAAAAAAAAAAACGATGGATATGTTTTACAATGATATTGATGATGTTGAGGATGAGAATATTTCTATGATGACTTTGATAAGAATGGTTTCATGTTTGAAAGGTACTTGATATGATCATTGTTTTGATTTTCCAAAAATGACTTCTGAAAGGTTCGTAGAAAGTTCTGTACTTCAAACGTTCATAACTTTCTTATACTAAATCGGATTGACCTGAAACTTGTTTCTGAACCCTAAGGGTCGGTTTATGTATGTTGTTATTCGTTGCTCGTCTCATCTTATAATACTAGTCCCTTCAAGGTGAGACAAAGCGATCATGGTTATTTCATAATGTAATCGGAGGTTACCGACCTTACGTCACTCCGATAGATACATGACTTTCTTTGGGCTCTCATGCATGCTATTAGATGTATATGTATATGAGGAATATGAGGGGAAAGGAACATATGTATATGTATACGGGGGGGGGGGGGGGGGGGGCCGAGGGAGATATGTTGCGCTATAAGACGCATTGCCACCTGGTCAGCTGGCGTAATCATCCCGGACGCGGGATGCCCGGACGCGGGATATATGGGCGAGCCGACGTATTTCGGCGCTATGTGGGCGAGCCGACGTTGTTCGGCGCTATAACATGTTCTATTTTCTATATATGAAAAAGAAATGTTTTCAAAGGAAAGATAAGCATGCATGGCATCCGCCCTAAGGGGCATTCATATGTACAGGTTACTCTTTTACCTCATGATATGTTCTATATTTCCATCCTGTTATTATTCATATTTATATTCCTTACTATGTTACTATTGCTGCCTTACATACTCAGTACATTGCTCGTACTGACCCCTTTTCTTTGGGGGCTGCGTTTCATGCCGCGCAGGTACACCCAGATGAGCAAAAGCTATTATAGAAGATGTTCCAGCGAAGTTGGCTAGCTCCATTTGGCCCTGGAGTGTAGCCGAGTCAGCGTACTATGCTATGATGTCTTGTTCGAAGTTAGAGACTTTGCAGACAGAGTTGTGGGTATTGGTTGTCAGTTAAGTAAGCGGCTCCATCAGTCGATGTGTCATTCGTGTTATAATACAAGTTTCATATAATTACAGATTTTGTCTGACTTGAATGTAACGAAAAAGAATATTTCTGAAAATTTTACTATGCATTTCATCTTTATTTGATTTAAAAAGTCCAAAGGATTATGTATGTGTTAATAGTTAGTGGGTTCGCTCGGCTTTAAGTAAGGGTCGGGTGCCCATCACACCCTAGTAAGGTCGGGGTGTGACAGAGTGGTATCAGAGCAGGTCGTCCTAGGGGTTGTCTGCAAAGTCGTGTCCAGTAGAGTCCTGTTTATGGGTGTGAAGCCGGCCACATTTATAAACAGGAGGCTGCGGGGCATCTAGGGATTGTTGACCTTCTTTCTGTCTTAGATCGTGTGATAGAGCCAAGTCATAGGAAATAAGATTCCTTATACTAATCGTTGATTTCCGCAGTCGCCTAGTAGCGACGGAAGAAGGCGATTGATGATATGGCAAGTCACAGAGGTAAGTCTTGATATTTGTTCTGTTACCTGAAACTGGACGCACTGGATGGCTGAAATGTGTCATATAGCCGTATGTTCTGTGAGGTATTGTCGATATTTGCTACGTATATATTTTGAATAGTAAGAATGGTAAAGGAGGTTCTGCCAAAATGGATACGTCTAACAGGAAGAAGCGTGGAAAGGAAATACTGTAATAGGTAATAAGTGAGATGCGTTGTTTTAGAAAGGTCATGGATTTGGCATGACGATAAAGGTGTGATCATTACCATCGGGAATTTGGAAGCCTAGGACAGGAAGTAGCTCTACACACAGGTGGGAGGTGAACATTGGGAATTGAAAAGGGTAAAATAGTAATTGTAAAAGAAAGGACGTGTTACGTAATGTTTCAGAATCTGTAAGACCTCGATTCGCTCCAGATTATGTAATAAAGGTCATGTGAGGAAGCGGACGCGATTATATCAGCATTAAGGTACCAGATTCTGTCAAAGTTACGAGGTTAAGCGTGCTCAGGTGGGAGCAAATTTAGGATGGGTGACCCCCTGGGAAGTATGCAAGAAATTCTACATATTCAGACATGAGAAACAAATGAGAAGTTAGAGTAACCTAAGGGAAACTAGAGCATATGGGATGATTGGAAACCATAAGAAGACGCGTAGGACGAACCAGACTAGATTGGTGAAGCGACAGAGAGTGCGTCACAGCTCGGGAATTAGGATAGGCTTGAATAGCATATGGAAGTATTTTGTGGGCTAGTTGTTTGTGTAAATATACATATATGAATGCGTAGGATATCTCATATATGATTGTATCGGTGGACATATGAGTTCCAGCAACCAGCGCTATGGTGAGGGAGGCATTAATCAAGTAAGGGTACCGAAGATCGAGTGACAGCAAGAATAAATGATATGGGCGTTACTAGGGAAATTGGTGTCATTTTCACTACAAGTTAAGATTGGAAGATTCTAATGCAATGATATTTGGAAAGGAAAGAGAGTGAGTAGATGGGAAACGAAGAGATCAAAGTGTCGGAAAGGGGGAAAGGTAAGAAACCTTAGTGAGTGAAGCCCCCAAGAGAAATTACCGGCGAAGTATGAAACTATTGGGATAAACATTCAAAAGTAGGCATATGAAAAGGGATAGAGTGTGGTAAAAGGAAACAGGAGAGGAATGTGTAGGGTTCGAGAACCGTTTTTTACAAGTGGGGCTAAAGGAATAGCGACTTGGATAGGGGGATGTGAAGTAAGAGAGGGAATGCTTAGGCTTGCGATGATGTTGAGATGAGAGATCTATAAAAGAATAAGTATGTAGCTATATTAATATAGTTAAAGGTTCGACGAACAAGGATAGGGAGAGTGAAAGTTGTGAGGATACTGTGCTAAGAACACAAGTAGCGGGACGCTTGAGAGATATGGACGCACAGCTACAGCACCAACACGTAGTTACAGAAGAATCACGAGCAGGTGAGCCAAGCAAGTGAAAGGACGAGTAGTGGATGGAAGAGTATAGGAAGTGTGGACAAAATGACGACATAGGCAGAAAGTGAAAGAGGAACTTAGGATAAGAAGTTTTCGATATGATAGGCACAGAGTTGGAAAGAAGGTGAGGAATAAGGTATAAACGAAGATTTTATAGAAAAACTGTTGGCATATAAGGAGCCCCGTAAAGGGGGGGGGGGGGGGGGAGACCATAATTGTACGAAATTCACACCAGAGTGCCACTACAAAAAGATCAAAAACAAGTATACTTGGGCCAAGGAATATGAGAGCAAGGAACGGCCGACGGCCATATTGGATCATCAAGTGAAGGTTGCGCGCCAAGGATGCGGTTTCTGTTAAGGTATGGTGATGAAACGGTAACAAAGAACAAATGATCTGGGAAGGACTGATGTAGAAACCGAGGAGTTCGACTATGAGGAAAATAGGGTAAAAGTTAAGGAGTGAGCATGAAGGAAAGGACAGCTATGAAAGGGACCCCCCGAAGTGCTACGAGACCCTATAAGATCAGTTGAACATTTGAGGACGAATGTTCTAAAGGGGGGGGGGGGGGGAGGATGTTATATCCCGTATTTTATACGTTCGGAGATTTCAAGGTAGTCGTGGCAAAGTTGAGGAAATGACCATCTTCCAAAATTATTTTAACGTACAAATTGGTTATGAATATTATTGTATGGAAATACTGAGAAAGGTTAAAGGTAAAAATGAAAATTCGCAAAATGGTTCATGGTAATATTGTAGAAAGACTAGGGGAAAAATGGGAATTTCACAAGGTGTTCAAGAAAGTTCTTGAGGGACCAAAGTGTTCAAGAAAATTCTTGAAGGGCCAAGTTGGCTGTGCAAGTATGTGTGTGTGTGTGGCTATGTGGGCCCCAATCTTTTATGGCCATGTGATGAATATATATGGACCAAAGTGTACATGGTAAGATATTAAGTCATCTTTTCTTTTAAGAAAATTTCAAGAAAAAGGGGGAAAATTCTAGAAAAATAGAGAGAAGGGCATGTGCCCCTCACATGCTTGTAGAACTATATATATATATATATATATATATATATATATATATATATATATGAGAAGTCATCTTTTTAATTCAAGACATTTGGAGAGAAAGAAAGAACAAAAAAAAAAAAAAAAAAGAGGAGAAAGGGGTTCGGCCAAAGTGGACAAAATGTGTCCATGGAAATTGATCAAGAAAAATTAGTTTCTTCTAGTATTTCAACCAATTGGAAGGTCCTCATCAACATGAAGTGGTTGTTGGAGCAAGCCAAGCATTTATTTGGATGATTTACCAACCGTAGCTAAGTAAAAAGATAAGTGGAGAAAGGTAAGGTTCAATCTTCTTTCACATGTATATAGATGATTTATGTATGTTGTAGCATGTGGAAATGAATGCAATTCATGAAATATGTAAGTGTATGGGTGGTGGCCGAATGGCATAGTGTTGTGTAGAGATGATGAGTTAATTTTTATTTAGTAATTTAATTGTTGTGTTGTGGATTCCATGATGTAAAATGATAATTTAATGGGTTAGAAATGAAGTTGTGCTTGTTTTTGGATTATGGAAGTAGTTAGTGTGACTTTGGTGTGGCTTCTTATATTTGTAAGAATGATATTGATAATGTGTAGGTTATAAATATAATGCATGAACTTGGAAGTGAGACATTTGTTTGGAAGGTTGTAAGTTGGGTTGTGGTGATTAAATTTGAAAGAAGGAATTAAGTTGTTATTGTTAAATTTGAAAGGTGTCGGATGAAGTAGTACGTTGATGGGGTGCTTTGAATGATAGATGAATTGAATTGAATATAAATGTATGTCGTTGAATTGTATGATAAAGGTTGTTAATATTAGAATGCGTCTTGAATTGATTGTTGATGTCGTTGGTATGATTTATGGTATTGTTGTTGATAGTTTGGCCGAGTTAAATTCTCGGATTGTTGGTTGACGATTTGGGCCGAGTTAGATTCTCGGGGATGGTGTATTTACAGGGGAGATGCTGCCGAAATTTCGGCAGGTCATAAGTGAATTTAATTGAGATACTAAGAAAGGTGTGTGTGGTAATGAATCTAATGATTGCTTTAACCTTCTTGAATGTAGAATAGTGGTAGCGAGCTTGGACAATTAAGCGTAGCTAATAGGGTGCGGAACAGGTATGTTAAGGCTCATCCCTTTCTTTCAAAGGCCTGATCCCGATATTATGATTTCATAATTGTTTCCATATTCTCCTTGTTTTCAAAAGATAGATGTTTATGATTTTAAGGCATGATTCCTTTCCGATAACCCGTCAATGTTTTCCAAAAATGTTCGTCTTTTTCCAAAACAAAGGTCTATGGTATTGTAAGCTTTTATGACAAAAAAAAAAAAAAAACGATGGATATGTTTTACAACGATATTGATGATGTCGAGGATGAGAATATTTCTATGATGACTTTGATAAGAATGGTTTCATGTTTGAAAGGTACTTGATATGATCATTGTTTTGATTTTCCAAAAATGATTTCTGAAAGGTACGTAGAAAGTTCTGTACTTCAAACGTTCATAATTTTCTTATACTAAATCGGATTGACCTGAAACTTGTTTCTGAACCCTCAGGGTCGGTTTATGTATGTTGTTATTCGTTGCTCGTCTCATCTTATAATACTAGTCCCTTCAAGGTAAGACAAAGCGATCATGGTTATTTCATAATGTAATCGGAGGTTACAGACCTTACGTCACTCCGATAGAACATGACTTTCTTTGGTCTCTCATGCATGCTGTTATATGTATATGGGGAATATGGGGGAAAAGGGACATATGTATATATATATGGGGGGGGGGGGGGGGGGGGGGAGGGAGATATGTTGCGCTATAAGACACATTGCCACCTGGTCAGCTGGCGTAATCATCCTGGACGCGAGATATATGGGCGAGCCGACGTTGTTCGGCGCTATGACATGTTCTATTTTCTATATATGAAAAAGAAATGTTTTCAAAGGAAAGATAAGCATGCATGGCATCCGCCCTAAGGGGCATTCATATGTACAGGTTACTCTTTTACCTCATGATATGTTCTATATTTCCATCCTGTTATTATTCATATTTATATTCCTTACTATGTTACTATTCCTGCCTTACATACTCAGTACATTGCTCGTACTGACCCCTTTTCTTTGGGGGCTGCGTTTCATGCCGCGCAGGTACACCCAGATGAGCAAAAGCTATTATAGAAGATGTTCCAGCGAAGTTGGCGAGCTCCATTTGGCCCTGGAGTGTAGCCGAGTCAGCGTACTATGCTAAGATGTCTTGTTCGAAGTTAGAGACTTTACAGAAAGAGTTGTGGGTATTGGTTGTCAGTTCAGTAAGCGGCTCCAACAGCCGATGTGTCATTCGTGTTATAATACAAGTTTCATATAATTACAGATTTTGTCTGACTTGAAAGTAACGAAAAAGAATATTTCTGAAAATTTTACTATGTATTTCATCTTTATTTGATTTAAAAAGTCGAAAGGATTATGTATGTGTTAACAGTTAGTGGGTTCGCTCGGCTCTAAGTAAGGGTCGGGTGCCTATCACACCCTAGTAAGGTTGGGGTGTGACAGCATACTCGGCTTCATTGTTAGTCAATTTAGCAGTTCTAATGGACAGTCGAACGGCATCCCCGGCCGGGGTTCTAATGACGATTCTCAGCCCGGAACCTTTGAGGTTCGAGGCTCCATCCGTATGTAGCGACCAAATACCCGAGGCCTTTCTCGGGGTCAGCAGAAGTTCTCTCTCGACCTCGGGGACCATAGCCAGGGCGAAATCTGCCACGAAGTCGGCCAAGATCTGGGACTTGATGGTCGTTCGAGGTTTGTACTCAATATCATACCCGCTAATTTCTACAGCCCATTTAGTTAGTCTACCCGATAATTCCGGTTTATGCATGAATTTGTTTAGGGGGTAAGTAGTTACTACACATATCGGATGGCATTGAAAGTAGGGCTTGAGCTTTAAAGAAGCGCTTACCAATGCCAATGCCAATTTTTCCAAGTGGGGATAACGGGTCTCCGCATCCCCCAAAGTTTTACTCACGTAATAGATAGGGAATTGTGTACCTGATTCTTCTCGGACCAAAACGCCACTTACCGCTACTTCGGAGACAGCAAGGTAGAGAAAAAGCGGCTCGCCCGTCTTCGGTGTGTGCAGCAGCGGGGGGTTAGACAAGTACCTCTTCAATTCTTGTAAAGCTTTTTGGCACTCCGGTGTCCAAGCGAAGTCGTTCTTCTTCCTTAGTAAGGAGAAGAAACGATGACTCTTGTCCGAGGACCTCGATATGAAGCGACTCAACGCTGCTATCCTTCTGATGAGCCTCTGTACTCCTTTGACGTTATTTACCACCTCGATATCCTCGATGGCCTTGATCTTGTCCGGGTTGATTTCAATCCCCCGGTTTGACACTATGAAACCCAAAAATTTGCCGGATCTTACCCCAAAGGCACATTTTTCCGGGTTGAGCTTCATGTTATACTTGCGGAGCACGTCGAAGGTTTCCTGCAAATGTTTTAAATGGTCCTCTGTTTCTAGGGACTTGACTACCATGTCGTCAATATAAACTTCTATTTTTTTTCTATTTGTTCTTCGAACATCTCATTAACTAGGCGTTGATAAGTTGCACCGGCATTTTTTAATCCAAAAGGCATGACATTGTAACAGTAAGTCCCATACTGGGTAATGAAGGATATTTTCTCTTGATCCTCCGGGTGCATCCGAATTTGGTTATACCCGGAGTAAGCATCGAGAAAACTTAACATCTCATGCCCGACCGTTGCATCGATCATTCTGTCGATGTGAGGCAACAGAAATGAATCCTTCGGGCATGCTTTATTGAAATCCTTGTAATCAACACACATTCGAAATTTATTACCTTTCTTGGGCACCACTACCACATTAGCTAGCCAATCCGAGTACTTTACCTCTCGAATTGAACCTATTTTTAAAAGCTTTGTTACCTCGTCTTTTACGAAGCCGTGTTTTGCTTCCGCCACGGGCCTTCTCTTCTGCTTCACCGGGGGAAACTTCCCGTCCAAGCTAAGCTTGTGAGCTGCTACTTTTGGTGATATACCTGTCATATCTATATGGGACCATGCGAAGCAATCTGCGTTAGCTCGAAGAAATTCAATTAACTCGTTCCTGAGCTCCGGGGTTAGCCCCGTGCCCAGGTATACCTTTCTGTCTGGTAAGTACTCGAACAAAATGATCTGCTCCAGCTCCTCTACGGTCGACTTGGTTGCATCTGAGTCATCCGGCATGACAAACGATCTGGGTACATCGAAATCATCCCCTTCACACCCCGGATCTGACCCGGTGTGCTTTGATTGATATTTGGTGTCCTCTCCTCCAGTTAGATCTTCTTCCTTCTGAACCGATTCTTTGGGCCGAAGTGTTGCTTCCTCAACTGCGAACATCTCCCTTGCAGCGGGTTGTTCACCTCGGATGGTTTTTATCCCTTCCGGGGTGGGGAATTTCAGCAGCTGATGCAGTGTTGAGGGAACGGCCCTCATGCTATGTATCCAGGGTCTACCCAGCAATGCATTATACTTCATGTCCCCTTCAATTACATAAAACACCGTTTGCTGGATAGTGCCATCGATGTTCACAGGCAATGAGATCTCTTCTTTTGTGGTTTCACTCGCCATGTTGAACCGACTGAATACCTGGGCTACCGGTACGATCTGATCGAGCGGCCCTAGCTGTTCGACCCCTCTCCACCGGATGATGTTGGCCGAGCTACCTGGGTCAACTAAAATACGTTTAACCTTAGTTTTAAAGATAAGTACAGAAATTACCAATGCATCATTGTGCAGTTGAATGATGCCCTCTGCGTCCTCGTTGCTGAAAGAGATAGAACCCTCGGGTAAATGATCCCGGCTGCACTTTTCACGCACAACAGAAACCTTGGTCCGTTTCATCACCGGCCCCGGAGAGGCATCGATACCCCCAACTATCATGTTGATTATATGCTGGGGTTCTACTGGCTCGGCCCTTCGATGAGCTTCCCTTTCCTTGTAGTGACTTTTGGCTCGTTCACTCAGCAATTCTCGGAGATGACCATTCTTCAGTAACCGGGCTACCTCATCTCTCTACTAGCGACAATCCTCGGTTCTGTGACTATGGGTTCCATGGTATTCACACACCATGCTCGGGTCTCGTTGGCCCGGATCCGACCTTTGAGGTCTCGGCCATCTTACATCCGGGACACGACCGATGGCCGAGATGAGACCCAAGGTACTGACGTTGAAGTTGTACTCCGAAATCTTTGGTGAGTCCTTGTTGCCGGCAGAGCTTCCGGCATCGCTCCTGAATGAGACAGCCCGGCTGTTCGATGGGCGCTCGACCCGTTTACTACCCCGACCGGAGAAGTGGCTTGGGCTCACCCTTGATTTTTCCGACCTAAAACTTTACTTCTCCGAATGGGAGTATGGCCGATACCTTTCCTTCGACGATTCGGCCTTTGTTTCGTAACCCCTCCTTGGTCTCTCAAAAATTTTATTCACATTTATTGGCCCCAGGGGGAGCTCGAATTGATCATCTTCCACCCGAATCTTTGACTCGTATCGGTTATGGACATCAGCCCATGTCACAGCCTTGTATTCCAGCAAGCTTTCTTTTAATTTGAATGAAGCTGTTGAACTCTGAACATTGAGCCCCTTTGTGAAAGCTTGTGCAGCCCATTCTTCTGGAACCGAGGGGAGTTCCATCCGTTCCCTTTGGAATCGGTTGACGAATTCACGCAGTAACTCGTCGTCTCTTTGGGTTATACGAAAAATGTCGGTCTTACGGGCCTGCACCTTTTTGGCACCGGCGTGAACTTTGATGAAGGCATCGGCGAGCATTTCGAAAGAGGTGATCGAATGTTCGGGTAGATGGTCGTACCATATCAATGCTCCTTTTGACAAAGTTTCCCCGAATTTTTTCAGCAACACCGATTCAATTTCGTCATCCTCCATATCATTGCCTTTTATGGCGCATGTGTATGAGGTCACGTGTTCGTGTGGGTCCGTTGTGCCGTTATATTTCTGGATATCTGGCATTTTAAACCTCTTTGAGATTAATTTTGGGGCTGCAGTTGGAGGAAAAGGCCTTTGGATGTACCTTTTCGAATCCGGCCCCTTCAGTAAAGGCGGAGCCCCCGGTATTTGATCCACCCGAAAGTTGTATGTTTCGACCCTCTTTTCGGTCGAGTCTACCCGCTTTGCCAAAGTTTCGAGCATTTTTAGAACCTCGGTGGAGGAGCCAGCCCCGGATCCATTGCTTTCGATAACGCGTGCCTCGTCCCTTCTGGGTTCAGCAACACCGCTCGTCTTCTCCGGGGTCATTGTATCCCGTCGGGTTTGCAACTGGGCAATTGCGATCCCTTGCTCGGCAATCGCTGCTCTCTGTTCCTGCAACATTTCAAAGATCAAACGTAAGTCAATATTGTCATTAGGTGTACCCGGTTCTTTCCGGCCCTGTGCCCGGGACAAAGTAATAGAATTGTGAGTATTTAGAGGATTAGTGGCCGGTAAGGTGGCATTCTCCTGGTCCACGGTGTTTTGACGGTTGAGGCCCTCCCTCGAATTAACGAGGTTAGGGTCATCATGGTTCGGCAATCCTCGTGTCCCGCTGCCTTCTTTTTCGGCCACAATCTCGTTGTTGTTGACGTGACCAGATTGCCCACTGTCAGCCATTTAGTCCGTTTTTTCAGAGACGAACAAAAGGTGTTTTTTGGTTTAGATGGGTAAGGTAGAGATCAAGATAAAAGACCACTATTATCCTAGCCCTACGGTGGGCGCCAAACTGTTTACCCCGGATTTGGATAATCAATTAAAATTGTAGGTGAGGTATAGGATATGTGGCTATATCTTGTACTTATTTGATAGAGAGAAGAAATATAAGAATATGCTATAAAGGAGCAACTGATGATCAATGGTTAGCTATAGACTCGTGTATCTACTAGTGCATGAGCGTTATTTGATTTGAGAAACATAAGAAATAAGCACAACAAATACGGATCGAATCTAATGTATGAGAGGGAGATTTTGTATATATATTGCTATTACAAGAGTTCTTGGAAATGTGGGAGCCAACCCCCTAAAAGGAGGACAATGCCTCTTATTTATAGTAGTGCCCCATGGGCTTCACACAACATGAATAATAAAATAATGATGAAAAAGCTCTGAGTTGGGTTAGGTTAGATTAGGTAGACCGTACGGTCTGACACCCGTACGATTGGCAGTTGAACATAGCAGGATGTCATCGACGCGTGGCAACCGCGCAACGGATTTCCCGGACTACCGGCCATGACCAAACGGACATACGGCCTCGAACAACCGGTCATGAAAGAATCTGGACCAAATGATGCCCCTCCTTTGCTCCGGTCCAAGCGTTTCCCCGGTTCAGAACGGGAGCCTTCATGCACGTTCTTGTCCCTTTCTTCCCTCGGCCTTCGGTCCCACCGGTTTAACACGTACCCGGTTTTTACCGTATACAAAGGTCATATTTATGTATGGTAATAAGTAGCCCACCTAATTATAGGTTCTACTTTTTATAGAAAGTTACTTCTTTTAGACGCTACGATAATTCAAAAATTGAGTTTTAGGTTAAAATTGTCCCTTATCTATGAGAGTAGTTTCATTTTGGTCCCTGAAATATTACCTTGAGCATATTTGATCCCTTATCTATGAGAGTAGGTTCATTTTGGTCTCTCAAATATAACGCTAAGCATATTTAATCTCCTAACTATGCTAAAGTGAAGCACTTTTGGTTCCCCTAATAAAACCAGTTTAAGAAGTAACGGTGCCAAACCCATATGACACTCACGTGACTTGTAAGAGGCTAAACCCATTAGACCAAAATACTAAACTCATTCGCCTTTCTCCCCAACTTCATATGAAGAAACGCTTCAACAGAAAATGCCCTAGCCTCTCTGTAGAAAGCTTCAATTGGTTGGAAGAAGAAGAATAAGCTGATTCTTTAAAACAGGCAGAAACTTTATCTAATATATTGAAATTTGCATTCACATGCTTCTGGAAAAAAAATTGGAGCGGTTCCACCAATTAAGATAATTTATAACAATTGTAAAAAAGAATTTTGATTTTTTTAATATTTAACAAAAAAAAACTTTATATTCACATGCTTCTAAAATAAGTGGAACGGTTCCATGTGTGCTGCCAGATTACCGTTTAAGAGTTGGTTACCAATCATATGATCCAAATATTATGAGTTGCTTTGTTAATATCTTGTAAGAGCTGTATTTTTTAGAGAAATTCTATTACTCTGCTTTGCATTTTGTCCGATGGTTTTAGCCTTTTACGAGTCAGGTGAGTGTCACATGGGTTTAGTATCGTTACTTTTTAAATGGGTTCTATCAGGGGAACCAAAAGTGCCCCACTTTAGCATAGTTAAGGGATTAAATATGCTTAGCGTTATATTTGAGGGACCAAAATGAACCTACTCCCATAGATAAGGGATCAAATATGCTTAGGTTAATATTTGAAGGACCAAAATGAACCTACTCCCATAGATAAGCGATAATTTTAACCCAAAACTCTTCAAAAATTTTCTTGCATTGTCATTTGTCTATTATTATAAGGAAAATTATTATTCTTCACCTCTTTAATTCCCTACCAGTTACCACTTTGAGGGCGGATTTCTTTGGGAAATTTAATGAGAGATAGGATGATGAGATCCCGATCTGGCGAATGAAGAAAGGTGATGCATTCTCTTTTTAGGTTATAGTTTTCATTTTATATTATTTCTGTCATAGTGAGGCATGTGTTCAGCAGAAAAAGGGGCCCAAGACTTTTGTAACCCAAAAATAAATATTTGGAACCAAAATAACCCATTAAAAAAAAAAGAACCAAAATAGGTTTTACGCACAGATTATGTGCGTAAAAGGACCAAAGTGTAGTTTTACACTTCAGTTCTTTTACGCACAGAATCTGTGCGTAAAAGACCTGAAATAAATCGGGGCCCCTTCTTCTTCCCCACCACTGGTCCCCCAATTAAAATAAAAAATAAAAAATCAGCCATTAAAGGTCCCTTTCTGAGGTCCCACGCGATCAAAAACATCATTTTTTTTTGTTGATTTCGAACCCAAAAGTCAATATTTTTGGTATATTGAAGTCTAGGAACAAGTTTCTTCGCAATAAAGCGGCGTATAATTCAATTAAAAAAAACTCAAAATCAAAGCTTCAATCTAGGTATTTTACTACGATTTTTCTATTACATTATTAACCTAAGCATTACTATTGTATATTATTTACGAATATGGACAAAAAAAAAAACTTTTACGCACTTTTTTTGTGAGCAAAAGGGCTGTTTTCTGCCCGTTTTTTTTTTAATTTGTTTATTTGTTTATTTGTTAATTGTTTATTTAGTATTTGTAATTGTTAGATTAGTTATTTCAATTGTTAGACTAGCTAATTATTTATTTAATTTTTGTTAAGAGAATTGTTAATTTGTTAATTATTTGATTAGTTAGTTAATTGTTTATTTATTAATTATACGCTAATTATTTTATTTTTATTATTTTATTTGTTGTTAATTTGTTAATTGTTAGATTAGTTATTTCAATTGTTAGACTAGCTAATTATTTATTTAGTTTTTTTTAGGCCAATTGTTTATTTGTTAATAATTTGTTTTAAGCCAATTGTTTATTTGTTAATAATTTGTTAATTATTTGATTGGTTAGTTAATTGTTTATTTATTAATTATATGCTAATAATTTGTTAATTATTTGATTTAGTTAGTTAATTTATTATTTATTAATTATTTGCTAATTGTTTGCTATCTAATTGTTAATTTTTTGATTTGTTAATTATTAATCTTTTTATCTTTAATTGTTAATTTATTTATTTGCTAATTAGAAATTGAAAATCCTTAGTTTAGGATTCAATCCTTTGTATAATTTCTCGGTAAAATATTACATAACTAATACTACGTATTAGAGATTAATTAAAAAAATAATGATTAATTTAAAATGTGTAAAAAATATACCATTTTAATCCTTACTTTATATATTAATGATTAATTTAAAATGCCTAAAATAGATAGGCCACCACCATAGAGCCGGGGCCCTTCGACAACAGAGGGGTACTTTATCCACAGCATGAGCATAGGTCCCAGTATGTATGGGATGTGTCACACCCAAACCTTACTAGGGTGTGATGGGCACCCAACCCCATATTCGGAGCCAAGCGAACCCGCTGACTCTTATTACATACATAATCTCTTTGGACCTTTAAATCAAATAAGAATGAAATACATAGTAAAGCCTTCAGAAACTTTTCTTTCATCGTACTCAAATCAAACAAAATATGTGGTCATGTGGAGTCTGTAACATAAAATATAAAGACACATCGACTGGTGAAGCCGATTTCAAGACTGACATACTACACCCACGACTCTGTCTGCAAAGTCTCTAACTTCGAACAAAACATCATAGCATAGTACTCTGACCCGGAAACACTCCAGAGCAAATGGAGCTTGCCAACTCCGTTGGAACATCTTCTATAATAGCTTCTACTCATCTGGGTGTACCTGCGCGGCATGAAACGCAGCCCCCGAAGAAAGGGGGTCAGTACGAGCAATGTACTGAGTATGTAAGGCATGAATATTAACATAGTAAGGGATATAAATATGAATAATAACAGAATGGAAATATAGAGCATATCATGAGGTAAAAGAATAACCTGTACATCTGAGTGCCTCTTAGGGCGGATGCCATGCATGCTTAGCTTTCTTTGAAAAACATTTCTTGTTCATAAATATAGAAAATAGAACATATCATAGCGCCGAACAACGTCGGCACCCCCACATATGTCCCGCGTCCGGGATGATAAGTTACGCCAACTGACCAGGTGGCAATGCGTCTATAGCGCAACATATGTCCCTTTTTCCCCATATTCCCCATATGCATATACATATATCATATAAGCTGCATGCATGAGAGCCCAAAGAAAGTCATGTATCTATCGGAGTGACGTAAGGTCGGTAACCTCCGATTATATTATGGAATAATCATCCCGACTTTGTCTTACCTTGAAGGAACAATTATTATAAGGGGAGACTATCAACGAAGGATAACATTAAGAGAACGTAGAATAAGATCACAAGTCTCGTAAGGCACCAAATCACATACGTATGCATATAGAACAAATTTTCAAGACTCGATGGATACGTACGTAGATCGACACCTGAAGGCTCCGAAACAAGTTTCGGGTCAATCCGACTTAGTATAAGAAAGTTATGAGCGGTTGAAGTGCAGAACCTTCTATGAACGTTTCGGAAGCAATTTTGGAAAATCAAAGTAATAATCATACCAAGTACCTTTAAACATGAAATCATTCTTATCATGGTCGATATAGAAACATTCTCATCCTTGACATCATCAAAGTCATTGTAAAACATATCCATCGTTATTATCGTAAAACCTTACAAAATCATAAACCTCTGTTTTGGTAGAATATGGACACTTTAGAAAAACATTTACGAGTTATCAGAAGGAGAATCATGCCTTGGAATCATAAGCATCTAACTTTCGAAAACAAGGAAGATATGGAAACAATTATGAAATCATAACATCGGAATCATGCCTTTGAAAGAAAGGAGCGAGCCTTAACATACCTGCTCCACGTCCTATTAGCTACGCTTAATTGTCCAAGCTCGCTATCGCTAGTCTAAATTCAAGAAGATTGCCATAATAATTAGACTCATCATCATATACACTTGTCTTAGTCTTTCAAATAAATTCACTTATGATCTGCCAAAATTTCGGCAGCATCTCCCCTGTAAATACACCATCCCCGAGAATCTAACTCGGCCCAAATCATCAATCTACAATCCGCGAATTCAACTCGGCCAAACTATCAACACCAATACCAACAATCGTGCCAACAACATCAACAATCAATTCAAGACGCATTCTAACATTAACAACCTTTGTCATACAATTCAACGACATTTCATTTATATTCAATTCAATTCACAAAGCATTCAAAACAACCCAATCAACATACTACTTCACCCGAGACCTTCCAAATTCAACAAGAACAATAACGACCTATTTCCTTCTTTCAATTTCAATTACAACAACTCATCTTACAATCTTCCAAACACATGTCTCACTTCCAAATTCATGAATTATATTTACAACCTACACATTAGAAATATCATTCTTACAAATATAAGAAACCATACTAATGTCACATTAACTTCTTCAACAATCCCTCAATGATTCCAACTTTATTTCAATTCATCAACCTTCAATTTTATTATGGAATCCACAATATCAACAATCAAACTACTAAATAAAATCAACTTATCACATCTACACAACACTACTCTATATTCGGCCACAACCACCATATTCATATTTCATGAACTTCATCCATTTCCACATACTACAATACTCACAAATCATCCACAACACATGTAAAAGAAGATTGAACACATACCTTTCTTCACTTATCTTCTTGGCGTGGCTAAGTTCACAACTTGCACAACAAATGCTTTACTTACTCCAACAATCACTCCATGTTGATTAGGGCCTTCAAATTAGTTGGAATACTAGAAGAAAATAATTTTTGATCAAATATTTTTCAAGGTTCTTGCTTGGTTGCCTTGGCCGAATGGCCTCTATGTTTTGTTCTTGAAATTTCTTGAATTGTAAAGATGAATAATGGTCTTGTTTTGTGCATCTCTGTACATATATATATATATATATATATATCTCCTTCCATTACCAAGTGGACACATGTCCTCTTTCTTGAAACTTCTTTAATATTAAAAATCAAGATGACTAATTGTTTTATTTTGTCATCTCTTCTCCATATTTATATATATATATACATGCTACACGGCCAAGTGGGCTTCTTCAAGAATTGTTCTTGAACATTTTGTGAAATTCCCATTTTGCCCCTAGCCTTCCACAATATTACCATGAGCCATTTTGTGAATTCCCCTTTTTACCCTTAACCTTTCTCAATATTTCCATACTAATAAACAACTTGTATATTAAAATAATTTTGGAAAATAGTCTTGCCTTTGACTTCTCGCAATTGCCTCGAATTATCCGAACGTACAAAATACGGGCTATAACATCCTCCCCCCCTTTAGAACATTCGTCCTCAAATGTTCAACTGACCTCATGGGGGGTTGTAATACCTCGGGGGGGGGGGGGGGTGCCTCTTATAGTTGTCCCTTTCTTCATGTCCATTCCTCATCTTTCACCCTATTCCTTCCTAATCGAACTTCTCGGTCTTTACATGAGTTCTTATTCCGTGTCACGGGTTTTCTAATCCACTGCGCCAACTCATTATCCTTGTCCTTCCCCAGGTCATTTCTCGACACAAGTAGACTTGTCTTTGATTTCTTTGTATTGGCGCTCGTTCCGTCGATCGTTATTCCTTGTTGGCCCTCCTAGGTGGACTTCTTACAATCATAATTGGATGTAACTTCACGTTGATGGTTCATATGATTTTATAGCGTATATTCTCATGCCCCGTATAATTAATGGTCCATGAACTATTTTCTAGTATCCGATGAACCCCTTTTTTTTTTATTTACAGGCACTACGTTCTTCGTTTCCTTCAAAATTTCCAAACTACCAATTTTTTATGCTTCCGTTATAATAGTCGTTGTCATCAAAATATCCTTTGAGTCTGATATAATATGTTCTCCCCCCCCCCCCCCCCCCTTTTAAGGGGCTCCTTATATACGAACAGTCTCTAAGTATCCTTGTCTACGATAATTATCTGCCGCCCTTCACTTTCTTCTTAAAGCCGAGTTCCGTTATCGTATAGTCTAGCCTGTCTGTCTTCTCTGTACTTACACCCTCGTACTTAACTAGAATACTTTTAAGGGTATCCAATTCTGCTGCCTTCTTTTTCATCTTTCTTTCCAACTCTATGCATAACATATCGAAACTTCTTATCCTAAGGTTTCTTTAACTTGCCGCCTATGTCATCATTTTGTCCACATTTCCATACCATTCCATCCACTATTCGTCCTTTCACTTGCTTAGCTCACTTGCTAGTAATTCTTCTTTTACTACGCGTTTGTGTTGTAGCTGCGCGTCCATATTTCTCAAGCGTTCCGCTACTTTTGTTCTTAGCACAGAATCCTTACAATTTTCACTCTCCCTATCCTTGTTCATCGAACCTTTAACTATATTAATATAGCTACACATTTATTCTTTTATATATCTCTCACCTTAACATCATCGCAAGGCCTAAGCATTCTTTCTCTTACTTCACATCCCCCTATCCTAGTCACTATTCCTTTAGCCCTACTTATTGAAATAGGTTCTCGAACCTCATTCACTCCTCTCCTGTCTCCTTTTACCACACTTTATCCCTTTTCACATGCCTACTTTGAGTTCTTACCCATATAGTCTCGTGTTTTGCCGATAGTTTCTCTCGGGAGCTTCACTCACTGAGGTTTCTTACCTTTCACCTTCTTCCGACACTTTGATCTCTTTGTTTTCCATCTACTGACTCTCTTTCTTTTCCAAATATCGTTGTATTAGAACATTCCAATCTTAACCTGTAGTGAAAATGACATCAATTTACCTTGTAACACTTGTATCATTTATTTCTATTGTCACTTGAACTTCGGTACCCTTACTTTATTGATGCCTGCCATACCGTAGTACTGGTTGCTGGGACACACACGCCCGCCGATACAATCACATATGGGATATCATACACATTCATATATATATATATATATATAGATTTACTATCAACTAGCCCACAAATACTTCCAAACGCTATTCAAGCCTATCCAAATTTCCAGAGCTGTGACACACTTTCTGTCTCTTCTCCAGTCTAGCCTACCTCGTCTTACGCGACCTCTTAAGGTTTCCAGCCATTCCGTATACTCTAGTTTCCCTTAGGTTACTCTAACTTCTCATTTGTCTCTTATGTATGGATATATAGAATTTCGTGCATACTTCCCAGGGGGTCACCCATCCTAAAATTTCTCCCACCTTAGCACGCTTAACCTCGAAACTTCGATGGATTCCAGTGCCTTAATGCTGATATAATCGCATCCGCTTCCTCGCATGACCTTTACTACATGATTTGGAGCGAGTCGAGGTCTTACAGATTCCGAGACATTCTCGTAACACGTCCTTTTCTTTACAATTACTATTTTACCCTTTTCAATTCCCAGTGTTCACCTTTCACTTTTGTGTATGACTACTTCCCATCCTGGACTTCCAGATTCCCGATGGCAGCGAACATACCTTCGTCGCCGTTACTTATGCATACTCGATTATTAGCCAGTTCAGACTCCACTCACCATCCTTACATAATAATCTACAACAAAATCGATTGTCGACTTTCTGAATCTTCCAATAGACCTTGTTCCTACTAAACCTCGAATGTTATCCATTTTTGTCCTTCTGATTACTAATCATCTTTCTCGCAATTTTTATTCATGCCATGTCCAAATTCGTAGCTCCTCTAAAATATCACATCCCACTTTTCGTCTGTTTACGATATTTCCTTTCCACGCTTCTTCCGGTTCGGTGTTCTTAACTAAATGACCTGATTTTGAAAGATTCTGACCGGGTTTCCTTTACAATTTTTACTATTCAAAATCTGTACGTAGCAAATATCGACAATACCTCACAGAACATACAACTATATGACACATTCCAGCCACCCAG
The DNA here is from genome assembly GCF_019175385.1 of Lycium barbarum. NCBI lineage: Eukaryota > Viridiplantae > Streptophyta > Magnoliopsida > Solanales > Solanaceae > Lycium > Lycium barbarum. The sequence continues at coordinate 34,447,616 of NC_083341.1, read as the reverse complement.
TGCTTCCAGCTTCAGGTAACAGAACAAATATATCAAGACATACCTCTGTGACTTGCCATATCGTCATTTACCTCCTTCCATTGTACGTAAGGCTTATATACGGAATTTCATTTCCCTATGACTTGGCTCTATCGCACGATCTAAGACAGAAAGATGGTCAACAATCCCTAGATGCCCTGCAGCCTGCTGTTTAGAAATGTGGCCGGCTTCACACCCATAAACAAGACTCTACTGGACACGACTTTGTAGACAACCCCTAGGACGACCTACTCTTATACCACTTTGTCACACCCCAACCTTACTAGGGTATGATGGGCACCTGACCCCATATTCGGAGCCGAGCGAACCCGCTGACTCTTATTACATACATAATCTCTTTGGACCTTTAAATCAAATAAGAATGAAATACATAGTAAAGCCTTCAGAAACTTTTCTTTCATCGTACTCAAATCAAACAAAATTTGTGGTCATGTGGAGTCTGTAACATAAAATATAAAGACACATCGGCTGGTGAAGCCGCTTTCAAGACTGACATACTACATCCACGACTCTGTCTGCAAAGTCTCTAACTTCTAACAAAACATCATAGCATAGTACTCTGACCCGGAAACACTCCAGAGCAAATGGAGCTTGCCAACTCCGCTGGAACATCTTCTATAATAGCTTCTACTCATCTGGGTGTACCTGCGCGGCATGAAATGTAGCCCCCGAAGAAAGGGGGTCAGTACGAGAAATGTGTTGAATATGTAAGGCATGAATAGTAACATAGTAAGGAATATAAATATGAATAATAACAGAATGGAATATAGAGCATATCATGAGGTAAAAGAATAACCTGTACATCTGAGTGCCTCTTAGGGCGGATGCCATGCATGCTTAGCTTTCTTTGAAAAACATTTCCTGTTCATATATATAGAAAATAGAACATATCATAGCGCCAAACAACTTCGGCTCCCCCACATATGTCCCACGTCCGGGATGATAAGTTACGCCAACTGACTAGGTGGCAATGCGTCTATAGCGCAACATATGTCCCTTTTTCCCCATATTCCCCATATGCATATACATATATCATAGACATATATCATATAAGCTGCATGCATGTGAGCCCAAATAAAGTCATGTATCTATCGGAGTGACGTAAGGTCGGTAACCTCCGATTATATTATGGAATAATCATCCCAAGTTTGTCTCACCTTGAAGGAACAATTATTATAAGGGGAGACTATCAACGAATGATAACATTAAGAGAACGTAGAATAAGATCACAAGTCTCGTAAGGCACCAAATCACATACGTATGCATATAGAACAATTTTTCAAGACTCGACGGGTACGTATGTAGATCGACACCTGAAGGCTCAGAAACAAGTTTCGGGTCAATCCGACTTAGTATAAGAAAGTTATGAGCGTTTGAAGTACAGAACCTTCTATGAACGTTTCGGAAGCTATTTTGGAAAATCAAAGCAATAATCATACCAAGTACCTTTAAACATGAAATCATTCTTATCATGGTCGATATAGAAACATTCTCATCCTTGACATCATCAAAGTCATTGTAAAACATATCCATCGTTATTATCGTAAAATCTTACAAAATCATAAACCTCTGTTTTGGTAGAATATGGACACTTTGGAAAAACATTTACGAGTTATCGGAAGGAGAATCATGCCTTGGAATCATAAGCATCTAACTTTCGAAAACAAGGAAGATATGGAAACAATTATGAAATCATAACATCGGAATCATGCCTTTGAAAGAAAGGGGCGAGCCTTAACATACCTGCTCCACGTCCTATTAGCTACGCTTAATTGTCCAAGCTCGCTATCGCTAGTCTAAATTCAAGAAGATTGCCACAATCATTAGACTCATCATCATATACACTTGTCTTAGTCTTTCAAATAAATTCACTTATGATCTGCCGAAATTTCGGCAGCATCTCCCCTGTAAATACACCATCCCCGAGAATCTAACTCGGCCCAAATCATCAATCAACAATCCGAGAATTCAACTCGGCCAAACTATCAACAATAATACCAACAATCGTGCCAACAACATCATCAATCAATTCAAGACGCATTCTAACATTAACAACCTTTGTCATACAATTCAACGACATTTCATTTATATTCAATTCAATTCACATAGCATTCAAAACAACCCAATCAACATACTACTTCACCCGAGACCCTCCAAATTCAAAAAGAACAATAACGACCTATTTCCTTCTATCAATTTCAATTACAACAACTCATCTTACAATCTTCCAAACACATGTCTCACTTCCAAATTCATGAATTATATTTACAACCTACACATTAGCAATATCATTCTTACAAATATAAGAAACCATACTAATGTCACATTAACTTCTTCAACAATCCCTCAATGATTCCAACTTTATTTCAATTCATCAACCTTCAATTTTATTATGGAATCCACAATATCAACAATCAAACTACTAAATAAAATCAACTTATCACATCTACACAACACTACTCTATATTCGGCCACAACCACCATATTCATATTTCATGAACTTCATCCATTTCCACATACTACAATACTCACAAATCATCCACAACACATGTAAAAGAAGATTGAACACATACCTTTCTTCACTTATCTTCTTGGCGTGGCTAAGTTCACAACTTGCACAACAAATGCTTTACTTACTCCAACAATCACTCCATGTTGATTAGGGCCTTCAAATTAGTTGGAATACTAGAAGAAAATAATTTTTGATCAAATCTTTTTCAAGGTTCTTGCTTGGTTGCCTTGGCTGAATGGCCTCTATGTTTTGTTCTTGAAATTTCTTGAATTGTCAAGATGAATAATGGTCTTGTTTTGGTCATCTCTGTACATATATATATATATATATCTCCTTCCATTACCAAGTGGACACATGTCCTCTTTCTTGAAACTTCTTTAATATTAAAAATCAAGATGACTAATTGTTTTATTTTGTCATCTCTTCTCCATATTTATATATATATATATACATGCCACACGGCCAAGTGGCCTTCTTCAAGAATTGTTCTTGAACATTTTGTGAAATTCCCATTTTGCCCCTAGCCTTCCACAATATTACCATGAGCCATTTTGTGAATTCCCTTTTTTACCCTTAACCTTTCTCAATATTTCCATACTAATAAACAACTTGTATATTAAAATAATTTTGGAAAATAGTCTTGCCTTTGACTTCTCGCAATTGCTTCGAATTATCCGAACGTACAAAATACGGGCTATAACATCCTCCCCCCCTTTAGAACATTCGTCCTCAAATGTTCAACTGACCTCATGGGGGTTATAATACCTCGGGGGGGGGGGGGGTCCCTCTTATAGTTTTCCCTTTCTTCATGTCCATTCCTCATCTTTCACCCTATTCCTTCCTAATCGAACTTCTCGGTCTTTACATGAGTTCTTATTCCGTGTCACGGGTTTTCTAATCCACTGCGCCAACTCATTATCCTTGTCCTTCCCCAGGTCATTTCTCGACACAAGTAGACTTGTCTTTGATTTCTTTGTATTGGCGCTCGTTCCGTCCATCGTTATTCCTTGTTGGCCCTCCTAGGTGGACTTCTTACAATCATAATTGGATGTAACTTCACGTTGATGGTTCATATGATTTTATAGCGTATATTCTCATGCCCCGTATAATTAATGGTCCATGAACTATTTTCTAGTATCCGATGAACCCCTTTTTTAATTTATTTACAGGCACTACGTTCTTCGTTTCCTTCAAAATTTCCAAACTACCAATTTTTGATGCTTCCGTTATAATAGTCGTTGTCATCAAAATATCCTTTGAGTCTGATATAATATGTTCTCCCCCCCCCCCCCCCCTTTTAAGGGGCTCCTTATATACCAACAGTCTCCAAGTATCCTTGTCTACGATAATTATCTGCCGCCCTTCACTTTCTTCTTAAAGCCGAGTTCCGTTATCGTATAGTCTAGCCTGTCTGTCTTCTCACTACTTACACCCTCGTACTTAACTAGAATACTTTTAAGGGTATCCAATTCTGCTGCCTTCTTTTTCATCTTTCTTTCCAACTCTATGCATAACATATCGAAACTTCTTATCCTAAGTTTTCTTTAACTTTCCGCCTATGTCATCATTTTGTCCACATTTCCATACCATTCCATCCACTATTCGTCCTTTCACTTGCTTAGCTCACTTGCTCGTAATTCTTCTTTTACTACGCGTTTGTGTTGTAGCTGCGCGTCCATATTTCTCAAGCGTTCCGCTACTTTTGTTCTTAGCACAGAATCCTTACAATTTTCACTCTCCCTATCCTTGTTCATCGAACCTTTAACTATATTAATATAGCTACACATTTATTATTTTATATATCTCTCACCTTAACATCATCGCAAGGCCTAAGCATTCTTTCTCTTACTTCACATCCCCCTATCCTAGTCACTATTCCTTTAGCCCTACTTATTGAAATCGATTCTCGAACCTCATACACTCCTCTCCTGTCTCCTTTTACCACACTCTATCCCTTTTCACATGCCTACTTTGAGTTCTTACCCATATAGTCTCGTGTTTTGCCGATAGTTTCTCTCGGGAGCTTCACTCACTGAGGTTTCTTACCTTTCACCTTCTTCCGACACTTTGATCTCTTTGTTTTCCATCTACTCACTCTCTTTCTTTTCCAAATATCGCTGTATTAGAACTTTCCAATCTTAACCTGTAGTGAAAATGACATCAATTTACCTTGTAACACTTGTATCATTTATTTCTATTGTCACTTGAACTTCGGTACCCTTACTTTATTGATGCCTGCCATACCGTAGTACTGGTTGCTGGGACACACACGCCCGCCGATACAATCACATATGGGATATCATACACATTCATATATATATATATAGATTTACTATCAACTAGCCCACAAATACTTCCAAACACTATTCAAGCCTATCTAAATTTCCAGAGCTGTGACACACTTTCTGTCTCTTCTCCAGTCTAGCCTACCTCGTCTTACCCGACCTCTTAAGGTTTCCAGCCATTCCGTATACTCTAGTTTCCCTTAGGTTACTCTAACTTCTCATTTATCTCTTATGTCTGGATATATAGAATTTCGTGCATACTTCCCAGGGGGTCACCCATCCTAAAATTTCTCCCACCTTAGCACGCTTAACCTCGAAACTTCGATGGAATCCAGTGCCTTAATGTTGATATAATCGCGTCCGCTTCCTCGCATGACCTTTACTACATGATTTGGAGCGAGTCGAGGTCTTACAGATTCCGAGACATTCTCGTAACACGTCTTTTTCTTTACAATTACTATTTTACCCTTTTAAATTCCCAGTGTTCACCTTTCACTTTTGTGTATGACTACTTCCCGTCCTGGACTTCCAGATTCCCGATGGCAGCAAACATACCTTCGTCGCCGTTACTTATGCATACTCGATTATTAGCCAGTTCAGACTTCCACTCACCATCCTTACATAATAATCTACAACAAAACCGAATGTCGACTTTTTGAATCTTCCAACTGACCTTGTTCCTACTAAACCTCGAATGTTATCCATTTTAGTCCTTCGGATTACTGATCGTCTTTCTCGCAATTTTTCTTCATGCCATGTCCAAATCCGTAGCTCCTCTAAAATATCACATCCCACTTAAAGTCTGTTTACGATATTTCCTTTCCACGTTTCTTCCGGTTAGGTGTTCTTAACTAAATGACCTGATTTTGAAAGATTCTGACCGGGTTTCCACTACAATTTTTACTATTCAAAATCTGTACGTAGCAAATATCGACAATACCTCACAGAACATACGGCTATATGACACATTCCAGCCACCCAGTGCTTCCAGCTTCAGGTAACAGAACAAATATATGAAGACTTACCTCTGTGACTTGCCATATCGTCATTTACCTCCTTCCATTGTACGTAAGGCTTATATACGGAATTTCATTTCCCTATGACTTGGCTCTATCGCACGATCTAAGACAGAAAGAAGGTCAACAATCCCTAGATGCCCTGCAGCCTGCTGTTTATAAATGTGGCCGGCTTCACACCCATAAACAAGACTCTACTGGACACGACTTTGCAGACAACCCCAAGGACGACCTGTTCTGATACCACTTTGTCACACCCCAACCTTACTAGGGTGTGATGGGCACCAGACCCCATATTCGGAGCCGAGCGAACTCGCTGGCTCTTATTACATACATAATATCTTTGGACCTTTAAATCAAATAAGAATGAAATACATAGTAAAGCCTTCAGAAACTTTTCTTTCATCGTACTCAAATCAAACAAAATTTGTGGTCATGTGGAGTCTGTAACATAAAATATAAAGACACATCGACTGGTGAAGCCGATTTCAAGACTGACATACTACACCCACGACTCTGTCTGCAAAGTCTCTAACTTCGAACAAAACATCATAGCATAGTACTCTGACCCGGCAACACTCCAGAGCAAATGGAGCTTGCCAACTCCGCTGGAACATCTTCTATAATAGCTTCTACTCATCTGGGAGTACCTGCGCGGCATGAAACGCAGCCCCCGAAGAAAGGGGGTCAGTACGAGCAATGTACTGAGTATGTAAGGCATGAATAGTAACATCGTAAGGGATATAAATATGAATAATAACAGAATGGAATATAGAGCATATCATGAGGTAAAATAATAACCTGTACATCTGAGTGCCTCTTAGGGCGGATGCCATGCATGCTTAGCTTTCTTTGAAAAACATTTCTTGTTCATATACATAAAAAATAGAACATATCATAGCGCCGAACAACATCGGCTCCCCCACATATGTCCCGCGTACGGGCATCCCGCGTCCGGGATGATAAGTTACGCCAACTGACCAGGTGGCAATGTGTCTATAGCGCAACATATGTCCCTTTTTCCCCATATTCCCCATATGCATATACATATATCATATACATATATCATATAAGCAGCATGCATGAGAGCCCAAAGAAAGTCATGCATATATCGGAGTGACGTAAGGTCGGTAACCTCCGATTATATTATGGAATAATCATCCCGACTTTGTCTCACCTTGAAGGAACAATTATTATAAGGGGAGACAATCAACGAAGGATAACATTAAGAGAACGTAGAATAAGATCACAAGTCTCGTAAGGCACCAAATCACATACGTATGCGTATAGAACAAATTTTCAAGACTCGATGGGTACGTACGTAGATCGACACCTGAAGGCTCAGAAACAAGTTTCGAGTCAATCCGACTTAGTATAAGAAAGTTATGAGCGTTTGAAGTACAGAACCTTCTATGAACGTTTCGGAAGCTATTTTGGAAAATCAAAGCAATAATCATACCAAGTACCTTTAAACATGAAATCATTCTTATCATGGTCGATATAGAAACATTCTCATCCTTGACATCATCAAAGTCATGGTAAAACATATCCATCGTTATTATCGTAAAATCTTACAAAATCATAAACCTCTGTTTTGGTAGAATATGGACACTTTGGAAAAACATTTACGAGTTATCGGAAAGAGAATCATGCCTTGGAATCATAAGCATCTAACTTTCGAAAACAAGGAAGATATGGAAACAATTATGAAATCATAACATCGGAATCATGCCTTTGAAAGAAAGGGGCGAGCCTTAACATACCTGCTCCACGTCCTATTAGCTACGCTTAATTGTCCAAGCTTGCTATCGCTAGTCTACATTCAAGAAGATTGCCACAATCATTAGACTCATCATCATATACACTTGTCTTAGTCTTTCAAGTAAATTCACTTATGATCTGCCGAAATTTCGGCAGCATCTCCCCTGTAAATACACCATCCCCGAGAATCTAACTCGGCCCAAATCATCAATCAACAATCCGAGAATTCAACTCTGCCAAACTATCAACAACAATACCAACAATCGTGCCAACAACATCAACAATCAATTCAAGACGCATTCTAACATTAACAACCTTTGTCATACAATTCAACGACATTTCATTTATATTCAATTCAATTCACATAGCATTCAAAACAACCCAATCAACATACCACTTCACCCGAGACCTTCCAAATTCAACAAGAACAATAACGACCTATTTCCTTCTTTCAATGTCAATTACAACAACTCAACTTACAATCTTCCAAACACATGTCTCACTTCCAAATTCATGAATTATATTTACAACCTACACATTAGCAATATCATTCTTACAAATATAAGAAACCATACTAATGTCACATTAACTTCTTCAACAATCCCACAATGATTCCAACTTCATTTCAATTCATCAACCTTCATTTTTATTATGGAATCCACAATATCTACAATCAAACTACTAAATAAAATCAACTCATCACATCTACACAACACTACTCTATATTCGGCCACAACCACCATATTCATATTTCATGAACTTCATCCATTTCCACATACTACAATACTCACAAATCATCCATAACAAATGTAAAAGAAGATTGAACACATACCTTTCTTCACTTATCTTCTTGGCGTGGCTAAGTTCACAACTTGCACAACAAATGCTTTACTTACTCCAACAATCACTCCATGTTGATTAGGGCCTTCAAATTAGTTGGAATACTAGAAGAAAATAATTTTTGATCAAATCTTTTTCAAGGTTCTTGCTTGGTTGCCTTGGCCGAATGGCCTCTATGTTTTGTTCTTGAAATTTCTTGAATTGTAAAGATGAATAATGGTCTTGTTTTGGTCATCTCTCTACATATATATATATATATATCTCCTTCCATTACCAAGTGGACACATGTCCTCTTTCTTGAAACTTCTTTAATATTAAAAATCAAGATGACTAATTGTTTTATTTTGTCATCTCTTCTCCATATATATATATATATATATACATGCCACACGGCCAAGTGGCCTTCTTCAAGAATTTTTCTTGAACATTTTGTGAAATTTCCATTTTGCCCCTAGCCTTCCACAATATTACCATGAGCCATTTTGTGAATTCTCCTTTTTACCCTTAACCTTTCTCAATATTTCTATACTAATAAATAACTTGTATATTAAAATAATTTTGGAACATAGTCTTGCCTTTGACTTCTTGCAATTGCCTCGAATTATCCGAACGTACAAAATACGGGCTATAACAGGATGCACCGGTATCCTCTAGTAGAGTGGTCTGTACCCGTTCGGGGGAGTCAGTATGGGATATTCTAGAGGCTATTCGCCCATATCCTCGTGTCATAGATATACTACGTCGAGGCGGTGTCTACCGGTGCATCGAGGTTGGTCGGCTTGTGCACGATAGGGCTCTAGTGACGACCATGACTGAGCGCTGGCGACCGGAGACCCATACATTTCATCTCCGCACTGGAAAGGCTACCATCATCCTGCAGGATGTGGAGGTGATTTATGGTCTACCGATTGATGGACAGGCATTGTATAGAGTGAAGCCTCCGAAGATGCTGCCGTATCGCCAGGAGTTGACTAGGCTCACTAGTTTCGAGCCTCTATAGAGGGATATGCGTGGACGGAGTCGGTTGTTATGGTCCTCCCTCCATGCTCACTTGCGCCTTGTAGATCTGCAGGATCCGATTGACGAGGCGACGCCTCAGGCTGATGTTGACTAACGTGCTCGCTTATACCTTCTCATCATATTCGGGGCATTATGTTCGCGAACATGTCGGGTGTGGATTTGAGCATGAGCTATCTGCTCTTTATTGAGGATCTAGACCAGCTGGGATGTTACAGTTGGGGCGCCGCTGTCCTGGCTTACATGTACAGAGGATTTGATCGAGCCTTTATAGGCGAGAGGCTTGAGGTCGCTGCATTTAGCCCTCTTCTTTAGGTAATATATTTAAGTATGTGTAATTAAACACTACATATATTTTTTCAAAACGATGACTGATAAATAATTTTTTTGTTGACTATGATATGAGTGTGGACTAATACGGAACATAACAATAAAATTCACCAGATAATAATAAAAAAAGCTCTTTTCTCCCATGCAAACCCTAATTTGAAAACCCTAAAAGTTCTATGGCCACTGGCCAGCCACCGCGTCTGGTGGTTGGTCAGTCTCTCTCTCCTCAAGATTTCCCTCCTCTCTCCTCGTCCAGCAATCCTCAACAGCCAAAAACAGCAATCCCTACGAACACAGAACAAAAATATCTCCATACCCTAATGCATGACACTGTTGAAAATCCCATGCAAACGTGTGAATTCATTCTTATGAAGAAGGTTGATATTATTTATGGTAAACATGTTGTGAGATGGTCCTCCTCTGAAGTCTTACGAATGGAAATGATTGAAAACCTACAAAATGCCATTGTTGGTAAGTTTTCGTATGGATGGCCTGAGTTAGATGAGTTGAGAACTATTATACCTAATAGTGTGGGGTAAAGGGTAACTGTCGTGTAGGCTTTTTGAGAGATAGACATGTTTTAATAAGATGTGATTTAAGGGAAGGTTTTATTACTATCTCATCAAAAAGTTTCTTTTGGTTGAAATCAAAGGATGGTCATTCTTATCAAATGCGACCATTGATATATGATTCTAAGTTCAGTATTGAAAAGGAGACTTCAATTGCTATGGCTTGGATTTCGTTTCCAAACCTTCTTCCTACTTTTTTTGTCAAGGAATCTTTGTTTATATTAGCAGCAGCTGTGGGCAAGCCAATTCAACTAGATGCTGCTACTATTTACAAAACTAGGCCAAATAGTGCAAGAGTGAAAGTGTAGGTAGATTTGCTTGCAGATTTTCCTCAGTCTGTGTGGATGGAGATTGAAGATGATGTTACAAAGGATATCAGGTCTATTAAAGTTAATATTCAGTATGACTACCTACCAAAGTATTGCATAAAGTGTTTTTTGCAAAGTCATTCCAATGAAGATTGTTAGGTGCTTCATCCAGAACTGCTAGAAAAGGAGGTGGCAGACAAAGAAGAAGTGGTTCAGAATAAGGGAAAGGCTTTATTTGTAGCAAAGAACCTGGAACAAGTAAACAAGGACAGGTCCAACAAGGAAGATATAGAGGATATAGGGGTGGAAATAACCAATGCAACAATATTTACCAAAAGTGTTATCCAGTGGTACTGTGGTAACTTATCCTAGAAACAAAGGGCATCACAAGAACAAAGTGATTCCAACTGGGAAGGATGATGGAAACAAATAAGTTAAGGTGTCAAACAAATTTGAGGTATTGAACCAAGGAGTAGAGGATACTGAAGTTAATAAGTTGAGTAATGAGAATAAAAGTAATGAGGAGGATGTGGTAGAAGAGGATGTTTATGTAGAACAAAGGGTTGTAGCTGCATCTGTAGATGACAAGAAGGATCATAATAATGTGCATGATGGTGTAGAAGCTGCAATTTTGTCTCAGGACAAACATCAGGCTAAGAATACCACCAATTCTCTGGAAGAGGGTGAATTTTATGAGAATGAAATTGCTAAAGTGCACAATAGTGAAGGCTGATAATCAAAGTGTAGTAGCTATTGACAAAACACAGCAGGTTAATGGTGATCCTGTTCAAAAAGAGATTAATAATCCACAGCTGGATGGCAAAGCAGAATCTCAGGAGGTTAAAGTGGATTATGGTTCAATGAAGGCAAAGCAGAATCTCAGGTTAAAGTGGACTATCAAGAACAAGAGGACAATGAATTATCTTAAGATGTTCAAGAGTTTGTAATGGTGCATGGAAGAATTGATGAAGATCTTAATGTTAAAGAAGGAGTGTCAGAACCCTTTAATTAATATGTGGGCAAAGATGAAGTTGCCCAAAATAAACGTCTTTTGGAAGTTATGCATGATCTGGGGGATGGGGTGAATAACTTGATCAGTATACTAGTACTTGCAGATACATATGATCAGCAACTAGGAGAGAAAGATAGGGGGTGTTAGGGATGAAGATGAAGATTTTCATCAGAGTTTTGATGTAATTAACATGTATCATGATGTAAAAGAGGCTTCTGAAGTTTCTCTGGAAAATCAGATGTCTGAATGTACTCAAGCAGGTGATTTGAATTTGAATGAAGTTTCTAATGAGAAGATGCAAGGTGAGAGTAGAAAGTACTCAATTTGTCTGGAGAATGATGATAAAAGGGTTATTAGTTGCTTTCCAAGTAAGACTGGCTCCATGGATCAGGATGTTTCTGCTCAGGCTTTAACTCTGTAGGATAATTCTAATGTAATAGCTAAACAGAAGAAACCTTCTCCTCATAAATAATTACATGAGGATTTTTCTAATGAGGAGGTACACAATTCTAATTGTAACTTGTAGTTGGTTGGCTATTATCCTGAGAATGTTGCTGATGCAGAACAAAGGAATTTAGCTTTGGCCATTATTCCTGATGTTAAGGAGGTTCAGCCTCTGAGTGTTGCTATAAGGATATCACCTAATAAGGCTTTGCATGATGTAGTTTCTCACAAGCTACAGGATGAAAATGATAAGTTGACTTTGGTCAACAATAAGAAGGAAGATGCTGATGGTGCTGCTATTGATATAAATCTACAACAGATGTGTGTAGAAGCAGGATTATCTCCAAGCTCACAAAGCAAAGGGCCAAGAAAAGGAAGAAAGTAAAATTCTGATGTTCCACAAACAGTGAGGTACTCAACAAGGAATAACTCTAAGAAATCTGTTAAATGATTGTTAAATCCTTATTCTGGAACATAAGATCAGTGAAGTCCTAACAAGCATTTCATAGAGTTCAAATGTTAAATAAGTATCACAAGTTCTTTTTGGTAGCTCTGATGGAACCTTTTCAGCATCAGAGACAGATTCAGAAATATAGAAGGAGACTTGGAGTGCCTTATGCTAATTTCAATTTTAATAGTAAAATCTGGTTTTTTGTGCAACACAATGTAGATATTGATGTTCTGTTGGATACTGAACAATCCATTACTGTAAAGCTGAATTTTCAAGATTTGAATAGAGATATGGTGGTTACAATGGTTTATGCTAAATGTTCAAAAGTGGAGATAATGCAGTTGTGGGATAGTTTATACTTCTTGGCTAGTAACATGACATCTCCTTGGTTGATTGGCGGATATTTCAATGTTATATTGAATGAAGAAGAAAAAATAGGAGGTTTACCAGTATTGCCACAGGAATATTAAGATTTTGCCTTTTGTCTAAATTCTTGTGAGTTGCATGAGATGCCTTTCAAAGGGAGTCCTTTCACCTGGTGGAATGGTAGGGCTGCCAATGACTTCATTTTTAAGAGATTGGACAGGGTTGTGCATAATGATACATTTCAGAATTGGTTTGGACAGCTAGAAGTGGAACATTTGTCAAGAACTGGTTCTGATCATGCACCATTACTTGTATCTTCTGGAGATCAAGTGGACAATTTTATCAAACCATTCAGATTTCTCAAATTATGGGTGGAACATGATACTTTTCTTGACTTTGTTAAGCAGCAATGGGAAGCAGTGTTATCTGATGATGTGTTTCTGTCCTTTAAACTCAAGATGAAGAAACTGAAAGTTGCTTTAAGTGCATGGAGTAAGGCTACTTTTGGGGACATTTTTAAACAACTAATAATCAGAGAGGATATAGTTAAGATTAAAGAGCATTTGTTTGAGGAGAATCCATCTGAAGAAAATAGAATGGTCATGCAAAGGGCACAAGCAGAACTTAAACTGTATCTTTACTATGAGGAAGAATTCTGGAGGCAAGAAGCTGGGATGGACTGTTTCTCAGAAGGTGATAAGAATACAAGATATTTCCATAGTCTGGTAAAAGGAAGAAGGAAAACAATCCAGATTAAGAGGATTAAAGATGCTACTGGAAATTGGCTAGAGGATGCTGATAGAGTTGTTACTGAAGTTATTAATTTTTTCCATAAGCAATTTACTCATGAAGAGGTTAGTGAAGATTCTCTAATTCTTAATCATATTCCTGAGCTGATTAGAGAGGAGGATAATATACTATTTGCTAAACAACCTACTATGGAGGAAGTACAGAAGGCAGTGTTTGAATTAAATGGGGACAGTACCTGTGGCCCTGATGGATTTTATGGGATCTTTTATCAGAAGTGTTGGGAGGTGATCAAGGCTGATGTATTTAGTGTTGTTACAACTTTCTTTGAAGGACAGACTCTTCCCAAGTCAATCACTCACACTAATCTAGTTTTGCTGCCAAAGAAGAATGTTATTGAGCCATTCTCTGATATGAGACCTATAAGTCTTAGCAACTTTATCAATAAGGTCATATCAAGAGTAGTTCATGATAGAGTGGACAAGTTACTCACAAAGGTGATTTCTCCAAATCAGTCAGGTTTTGTTAAGGGCAGGAATATAATTGAGAATGCATTATTGACACAAGAAATTGCAACTGATATAAGGAAGAGAGGAAAACCAGTAAATGTTGTGATTAAGTTGGATATGACAAAATCATATGATATGGTCTCATGGTTATACCTCTGTAAAGTGATGGAAAAGATGGGATTCTCTTCAGTTTTCATTAACCTTATATGGAGGCTGTTGGCAAATAATTGGTATTTTGTACTTCTGAATGGTCAAGCACATGGTTTCTTTCACTCTACAAGGGGTGTCAAGCAGGGGGATCCACTCTCTCTAGCTCTTTTCATTATGGCTGTAGAAGTTCTTTCAAGAGCATTAAACTCTTTGTTTGATCATCCTGGTTTTGTTGGATATGGGATGCCAAAGTGGAGTGCTGAGCTGAATCATCTGGCATATGCAGATGATACAATCATTTTTTCTGCAGCAGACAACCAATCTTTACAGATGATCATGGATACTCTTCAGGAATATGAGAAAATATCTGGACAGCTGATAAACAAGAGGAAAAGTTCTTTTTATATGTTCAGCAAAGTATCAGATGAGTTAAGTCAACAGGTTGCAACAGTAACAGGATTTGTGAGAGGACAATTTCCTTTTACATATCTTGGAGTACTAATTACTCATGCCAGGAAAAGGAAAGTGGATTATACTGAGTTATTGAAGAAAGTCAAAGACAAGTTGCAGACTTGGAAAGGCAAGTTACTGTCTTATGGAGGAAAAGCAGTGTTGATTACAAGTGTCCTTCAAAGTATCCCAATTCATGTTCTATCTGCTATAAAGCCTCCTAAATGTGTTATAAAAGAACTACACAGGATCTTTGCCAGGTTCTTTTGGAATAATAAGGAGGAAGGAAGATGTAGACACTGGTCATCTTAGCTTAACATATGCATTCCCAAACATGAAGGAGGTTTGGCTTTCAGGTCTATTTATGACATGTCCAAAGCCTAATGTGCTAAACTCTGGTGGAAGTTTAGAACCACTAGTTCTCTTTGGGCAAATTTCATGTGGAACAAATATTGTAAGAAGAAAATTCCTCAAGTGGTTCAATGGAAGGGAGGGTCACAAGTCTGGAAGATGATGTTTGAAGCAAGGGAAAGTATAGTGCAGGAAATCTGGTGGGAGCCAAAGATGGAAGTTCAAACATCTGGTTTGACAATTGGACTATGTTAGGTGCTCTCAGCTATGTGGTTCCCCAATCCTGGCAAATCAATGATCATGCTGAAGATGTTTCTGAGCTTATGTCAAATGGAGGATGGAATATCAACAAACTAATGCAGCTGTTTCCTGAAGACATTGTGCAGCATATAATACATGAAATTGATATTAAATATGCATCAAATGAATGGGACAGACCTTGGTGGATGATGACAAGTGCAGGAAGGTTTACAGTAAGTAGTGCATGGGAGTTATTGAGATAAAAAGCTAATGTAACAGTGCCATTTCAGAATATGTGGATCAAAGGTGTGCCTTTTAAAATTTCATTCTTCATGTGGAGATTGTGGAAGTTTAAAGTGTCACGACCCAAACCGGAGGGCCGCGACTGACACCCAAGATCCTACTCGGCTGAGTGCCATACTACCATTCCATCCATGAGTCACAACTTTTTGTGAAACTTTAATCTACGAAATGACACTTCCGTCAGGTAAAAAAAACTTTTCAATAAAACTCTTTTGTCAAATCAGGGACTTCTCCCTTATCGTTAATTCAAGAAAACCTTTAGTCACAATAGAATCCTAAAAAATAAAGCTTGAAAACACATCGACCTATATGGTCGCTTTATACCACTGTCGACTCATCGACGCACTATCTATAGGACACTATCTGCAAAGTCTCTAACATATACACAATACCATAAAATAAGTACTTTGACTCGGCAACACTCCGAACTGAGATGGAGCTCACCAATCCAGCTGATAGCCTGGGAACACCCTATAGCCAATGTCTTCTACTCATCTGTATACACCTGCGTGGCAGGAAACATAGCGCCCCCAGGCAAAGGGACGTCAGGACGAACAATGTACCGAGTATGTAAGGCAGAATTGAAACAATATATCTCGACTCGGATGATAAAGAGTAACAGACTCAACCTGTACCTGTAACCAACTCTGGTAAACATGTACATGCATATGAACTTTTGATGCAGCATGAGTGTGTGTATATATATATATATATATATATATATATATATATATATATATATATATATTCCTTCACCCTGCTCGTAGCCCTTTCGGGCATAATAGCATAATGGCCCCTTCGGGCAGCCCCTTCGGGCAGCCCCTTCGGGC
Source organism: Lycium barbarum (assembly GCF_019175385.1). Taxonomy (NCBI): domain Eukaryota; kingdom Viridiplantae; phylum Streptophyta; class Magnoliopsida; order Solanales; family Solanaceae; genus Lycium; species Lycium barbarum. The sequence goes on along the minus strand of NC_083341.1, from coordinate 34,431,086 downwards.
ATCATAATCATCGTATACCAGCTGATCAGGTGGTTTGCGTATATAACGCCTTAGCCCTTTTCCCTTCCCCATGAAATGACGTCGTGCATGTATGTAAATATGCAAATGCATGAAAATCTTTGAAAACCATCAAAAGACTCCCTTCGGAGGAACTTTAACGCAAAACGGGAACTTCTTCCCCTTTTCATTTGTCTCCTTCGAGACTCCAAAATTTAAATGTAAAATGCATAGGAAAGAGAAAACCCTTTGAATGTCCCCTTCGGGAATTACACAACATTATGAAATTGCACAACCTATGGATGCCCGTTCGGGATTTAAGAGGTCAAAGATACGAATACTCCTACACTATCTAGGAATAGAGTCTTTGGAGTTCGTTTATTTACTGGGTTCATTTGGATAATAAGGATCTTCACCACTACTATAATCATCACCACTATCATGTCTCACTTTGAATGATCCATAACATAAACTGAGGCCATATGTTATATAGCACGCTCAGACATAAGTTGGGCCATAGCACACTCAGACATAAGCTGAGGCCATAGCACACTCAGACATAAGCTGAGGCCATATCACACTCAGACATAAGCTGAGGCCATATATATTATATAGCACGCTCAGTCACGTCATGAAATCATCTAGAACCTTAGGCTTGAAAATCTCTAGGATTGGATTCATCGTAAGATTTTTCAGAAACTATAAACTTCTGGCACTTCTAGGAGTAAAAATATTATAGAGGTCATGTATGGAATCAAAACATAGGAATCATGCCTTTGAAAGAAAGGTTTAACCTTAACATACCTGATTGATCTCTTACGAATTAACGCTTAGTCTCCTGAACTTGAAAATCTACATTCAAGAGAAATTATACTACCGTTAGACTTATCGTCATATACCTATCTCAAGTCCTTAAACCAAACTCCTTTAGAATCTGCCAAAATTCGGGCAACATCTCCCCTGTTTATATGCCTAGCCCGGAATCTCAATTCAGCAATCAAAAACAACAACAAAAATACCAACATCAACAACAATATTATCAACACCAATATGTACCATAAAACAGCCCACACACTGTTTTCCAACTTCCATAACTAACCAACTTACTACATAATTATTTAACGACTTTTTCTCCGTAATTAAGTCTTAAATAATACCAAAAGAGAAAGATTCATACCTTCTTTATTGTTAAGACCACAATATCCTCAGTATCCACGCTAAAATCCACCGCAAAACAACACTAGAATCACAACCATGCGTTACCCGGACCTAAACTACTACTCCGCTGCTTGAATATTGCTCACTTTTTGTTTTCTTCACTCTCTCTCTTCAATTTCTAGAATTTTCTAGCAAAATATGATGGGAAAATGGGGTTATTACCCTTTATATAGGGGTCAAGTTCGGGTCGGGTTCACTGTAGCAGTACTGTAGCATGCGTTTCTGCTCTATCAGCCGAACTTGTAACGTCTATAATTCTCTACTCCGAAGTCCAATCGACGGGCGGTTTGTTTCGTTAGAAACTAGACTCGACGAAATTAATTTTAGGATTTTGTTGCACCTTAAAACACTTCATATGCTAAGAGATATTCGTCCGCCAAGTTGGACCAAAATTACTCCTCATATTTTCTCCAAAGTCCGACAAACTTAATTTCCTTCATTCACTTGCCCTCTAGTCCTTTCGATACTTCTCATACATGATCTTAAACCTTTAAAACCATAAAATAGGCACATATCACTTGAGTGTTCACAATTTAGCAGTTAACACATACGGAACTCAACGTCCGAACTGCGAGGTGTAACATAAAGTTCCAATTGATGAAGTGGTGGCAAGTATTGGCATTCCTATAGTCTCAAAGTGTTGTTGCTGTCATACTTCTCAGATTGAGACTATTAACCATCTATTTCTGTGTGGATATTTGTCTACTATGGTATGAATATTCTTTAATATAGGGGCTAGATTGAGCATGAATTGTATTCAGGTGAAACATGCCATAAGAAGTTGGTGGGAAGCAAAATGCCATTTCAAAATGAAGACTATATACAAAGAAGTGCCTGCTTTCATTATGTGGCAAATATGGAAGTGGAGAAACAATAGGCTACATGGTGGTAATATGAATCTGAATAGAGTGCTTTATGACATAAATCTGAACATTTATATGTTATGTAAAGTTCAGTTTCCTGGGCTAAATATTCCAACTAGATGGCATCAGATTATTCAATTCTTTGAAGGATATAAGCCAACTGTGATATGCAGAATTATTAAATGGATGAGACCTGAATCTGGATTCTACAAGTGTAATACTGATGGAGCTGCTAAAGGAAATCCAGGACCAAGTTCTGCCGCTTTTTGTATCAGAAATGAAGAGGGAGATTTGGTGTATGCAGTTGCTAAAATTCTGATAGATGGATCAAATATTGTTGCTGAGGCTGAGGCTATTAGAATGGGACTGATGTACTGTGTGGAAAAGCTACTGTTTCCATTGATTATAGAGACTGATTCCATGACCATGAAGAAGATTATAAATGCTGAATGGAAGATCCCTTGGAGCATCTCAATGTTGGTGGATGATATAAAGAGGATGATGGAAGATCAAAGAGTGATTGTGGAGCATATACATAGAGAAGGAAATGGACTTGCAATTTTTTTAACTAACTTGGCTTTTGATTTTGCAGGTGCAGTTCAGTTTCATAATTTTCAGGAATTATCAAGTCAAGCTAAGAGGATTCTGAATATGGAAAAAAGAGGAATTCCTAACTTGAGAATAAGAACTCTTCAAGACAAAGCACTAGATTAGTCTGTGACATTAGAACTTTAAACCATTGCTGAGTATAGTTTTTTTCAACAGATTGTGAGTAATTGCAGCATATGTATTAGGGTGGTATCAGTGTGCTTGGCATGCTCATTCCTTAATATAAATGGTGTGATGATCATGATCTAAGTAGTAGATTGTACTAGTTATGGATCAAGTAGTATAGTGACCTGGTTTTCATGCAGAAGGTGATATACACAGCAATATACCACTACTTTCAAGATTGCGTGAAGAATGATTCAGATGACTTGAAGCTTTCCACCTGTGAGACTTTGAGGTGTGATAGAAGTTATCAAACCAAGGCTCTTGGATTCTAGTTGGTGTAATTTGTTCATGTCTACTTCTACTGGCCATAAGTCACTAGATTTTCTGTGTTTTCGTTCATTTTAGGATCAATCTTGTTGGATTGATCTTTTTTTGTATTTCCTGTTCTTTGTTTTTAGCTGGATCAATCTCTTCTGGATTTATGTGTATATATCTTCTTTATTAATAAAATTCCACCTTCATGGTGGCCTTTAGTTAAAAAAAAAAGATATAAGTATGGACTAGGTTGAGACCTATTCAGCCCATAGCTGCTCACCCTCCCGATGACTATGTTGCTGAGGATATGTGATACGCGCGGAGATGGTCGCGAGGCCGTACCAGAGGTGTGGAGACGCACCATGTCATTCTCCCATTTAGGGATCAGTTAGACCACATGACCAAGCTTGACGTAAGTTTTTTTTTATTTAACATTAGTTTGTTATTTTTGTTAGTCTTTTATTGTTAACTAGTTAAATTCCTTTTATAGGCTTTCATATGGACGTCGTATGATCAGATTCTGGGTCAGCTGCCGGCGTTTTGTAGGGCTGGTGAGCACATGTGGATGGCACGGTGTCCATTGATCCATATGGACATCGTTGAGCATCACGCGCCCGACCGCGTATTATGATAGTTTGGGCATGTACAGAACATACCCACGGCTACACTTTGGGAGCACACCCACTATACCAGGGACGAGCGTTGGATCGATAGTGCGGCATGGCGGGCGTATATGCACCAGAAGTCGATGCATGGAACGCGAGGATGACGACTCTAGCGGCAGTCGGACATGACACTCCGGTCCATGAGTACATGACGTGGTATATGTGTATCACTCGCTCCTTCATTGCCAACCCCTCGATGCTGCGTCCTGATGGCCGAGGATATGCATCACTCTCAGGAGCGTATGAGGTGCTGGTAAGTTTTATTAGTCTTAAACTTAATCCATCGTCTTATTATGTATTACTTTACGAATTTATTCAATTCTTAAAATTTGCAAATATATGCAGCTACGAATGACTCTGACGATACGCCATGAGAGCATTCCCCTTACGGAGTCCACCGCCCCGGGATAGCGGCATATGCAACACGGATAGTTCAGCTTACCAACACTGGTATGACACTGGTACAGGAGTGGCATCATGTCGATGAGGATGTTCCAGAGCCTGCAGTAGAGGGTGTTCCTTAGGGTGGTAGGGCTGATAGTGGTGGTCGGGCTGGCAAAGATGGTTGGGCTGGCAGAGGTCTAGTAGCTGAGCCTGACGATTTAGCCCGTCAGGCTCCATCGGCTACAGATATTCGGTCGACTTCTTCTTCCAGGCCATCAACTTCATAGAGACCTGGATATATGCAGAGATGTTCCCACATTATGATCCTTGGTCATCATTTCCACAAGTGCCAGTTAGTGATCTATATATGGGAGACGGAGATGAGGACATAAACTTAGATATTATTTTCGATGACTACTTTCTTCGTCCTACAGCCAGGCCTACGGCACCATCTGCATCTCCGGCTCCGCGGGCCGCTCAGGAGCCCTCTCACATGCCATCTCAGGAGCCCATCACACACAGGTTTTTTTTTACAATAATATAATGTATTAATTAATTATTTTATTAATCTAAACTAAATTATTTACATGTATTATAGGTTCATTCTTCTGCACCTGTGGACCCGTCTCCTCTTGTTCAGATTGACCCGTCTCCACCTCTAGCTACAGCTTCGGGTAGTGCTCAGGAGACCGTTGAGGAGCCAGCTAAGAAGCCCTCTGACCAGCCATCTCAGGAGGCCGTCGACACACAGGTTTGTTTTTTTACAAAGAAATAATTTATTAAATAATTGTTTATATGTTATTTCATGTTTAGTTTATGAAACATTAAATTGTTTATATGTTATTTCAGGTTCATTATTCTGCTCCTGTGGTCCAGTCTCCTTCGATTGAATCATCTCCTGAGGCATCTACTGAGGCTACTCAGGTGGAGACCACCACCGTTTCCCACAGGAAGCATATTTTCACCCAGGGCCTGAAGAAGGGACGAAAGGATGATCATGCCATAAGTCATCCTGTCATTAAGAGGAGGAGAGAGGATCCTGATGATAGTGAGGGTGGTGGGGTTAGGAGGATCCTTAGGCCTTAGGAGATTGTATATTTGTAAATAAAATGTACATTTTATGTTAATGTTATATATATTTTTGGGTATTATTTTTTTAATGATAATTAGTTATTTTAGTATTTATTGTTGATTAATAATAACTCGTGTGACGTCCTATATTAATTAGAACCCTATAACGACGATCTAAATGTATATGTATAACAAGTTTTCAAACTTACTTCGGAGCACTTTACAACCTCTAAAACGACGATCTAAATGTATATTTATACTTGATGTAATGAGTCGATATTATTGTATACTAAAAAAAATATTATGTTCTATATAAAATATTTATATTCCGGTGTTTTGAAACGTGACTAATTTTCGGTCAAATTACGGAAAAAAACTTAATTTTGAGTTTGATTTCCAAAAAATAAAGGATGGGGTCGGGGGTCGGGGGGGGGGGGGGGGGGGAAGGGATTTCACGCACATAATCTGTGCGTGAAAGGACCAAATTGTAAATGTACACTTTCGCCCTTTCACGCACAAATTCTGTGCGTGAGGTCTAGTTTGGTTCTTTTTTTTTTTAACGGGTTAGTTTGGTTTCAAAAATTTATTTTTGGGTTAGAAAAGTCTTGGGCCCCCGAAAAAGTGGCTCCATTTTCATTGATGTTTGGTAAGTCATTAAGAATGGTTGATTATCAACTCTCCGGCTAGCATATCACATGCTATACAGTATACACAGACTTAATAGGATGAATTGGTGACACTTCATCTACCGCGGTGACGACTTTTCAATAATACTTGATCCCAACAATTTAACCGTTCCCAATTACTAGGTATCTTTGGTAATATTTCGTTTTATCGTTTAGTTTTTTATATTTACTCCTTCCGTCCCAATTTAAGTGTCTTATTTTCTTTTTCTTTTTTAGTTTATCCCAAAAATAGTGCCTCTTTTTATATCTAATAAGTTGACAATTCAAATATCCTACATGACAAGTTTATAACCACAACATCCAATGGACATTTTAGTACATTATGCACATCATTAATTTAAGATCACAAGATTCAAAAGTCTCTCTTTATTTCCTAAACTCCATGCCTATTCAAACTAAGACAGTTAAATTGGGACAGATGGAGTAATTTTTATTTTTAAAATTTAAAAGATTTAATTTTATAATTATACTTGTGTAATCAAACATCACGTTTGTAATTACACTGTGATTACATTATGACAAACAAATAGATGTTTATAAATACTATATTGTGCAATACTAAGTTGTGCATTAGGGGATGACTTTCCCAGCAGATCATAAAGAGAACCTATCAGTTAACTCACAATAACTGACATGATTACATTTAACTTGAGTATGATAATTATCCATATACTTTTTTGGTCTCATTTTATGTGGCACACTTTTATTTTTAGTCTGATAAAAAAAGAATGTAACCTTTCTATATTTAGAAACAATTTAACTTTAAAATTTCTCTTTTATCCATAATGAAATGATTTATAACCACACAACTATCTAAGACTCATTTTGGACCACAAATTTAAAAAATCTTCATTTTTTTTAAAGCAAAGTCCACTAGGCATTTTTGGTGCCTAGGGATATTTTATTTATTTTCTAGAAAGCAAACCACAAAGGGAAAAGTACAAGCAAGGGGGACTAGGTCTTACCTTACTAATCCTATTGAGGCAAAGAAAAAAAGGAAAAGCCTCTATTACTAGCAAGCATGTAAAAAATAGGAACTTGAAAGTACCAAATAAGCTATGATCATCACAGAGTTCATAACACACTCTGTGATGATATTACAAATGATAATGGTAAGATAATGAGAAAATAATACAAGAAAGAAAATAGAGTCAAGACCCCAGTTCTTTGGACTTGTAAAATCTTCTAAAGTATGTAGTTCTTCAAACTTGTCTTGATATTCTAGCCTTTCCAGAAAATCTTGGAACTTCATTTATTTTTCTTAGATCTTGTGGACTTGTTTGAAGTGGTAGCAGCTGCCACCTTTTGTTTTGCTTGCCTCATTGGAATATGCCTTGGGATAAATTCTTCAGTCACCTTTCCATCCCAACTCCCCTTCCTCGTATGACTTTTATTTCTGAATTTTCCACTTTGCACCTGTCTAGGTGATATATCACCCTCCCTAACAGCATTAAAAAAATTCTGTGTAGTAGACTCCTCATCCATATCAATTTTCCTATCCTCTGTACCCGGTAGTACTACTTGCAAATTCCCAACCTTACACTGAATGTTTGCAACTTGACTATTATGTTGCATCACCTGGTTTTGAGCACTAGTCTTTGCACCTGAATTTCCCCTATCAGTGTCATTCTTATTAGCTTCGCCACCTGTTATAACTACCTGCAGCTTCCCTGTATTTTTCTGCCCTTGTGCACTTGGATTTTTTGCATCATACTGCTTTTGCTGTTGGGAGGTAATCTTCTCTTTCCCATCAGATTTTGCTACATGTTTATTAGAACGTGCCTCCTTTGGAACACCACTGTTGTTTCCTTGAACTGTCCATGGTGTGGATCCAACAACTACTTTATGTGCATTTTGTTTTGGAGTCATATCATCAACAACTTTATCCATTATTACTACTGCATCACTAGTTGTTGCCTACCATATTTTTTCCCAAAAGTAGAAAAATTATCTACCTCCTGACTAAAACCAGTGACACTATTATTTGCCACTGATAAGCCTTTCACTTTCTCTATTGTTTGAATTTGTTGCTTCTTGGAATTACCTGGTTGCTGGTACAAGGTGTTAGCACCAGCTTGCACTTTCAAAGCAATTTGCTGCTGCATCTGTCCAGTTACCCTTGTTTCCTCATTACTTCCAACTAAACCTGGCACCTGAATGTACCTCAGTTTTAGCTTCTAGAACTAGATTTCCTTGAACCTCATCATTCAACTCTCTACCAAACATAAGTTGAATTGCATTCTCTGATGGTTCTGTTGATTCACAGGTCTGCTTATAATCCACCTTGTCCCCACTATTAATTTGTCCCTCTTCAAAGTCCTCCTCAATTTGCTCACTCCATAATCTCCTTTCCCCACCAGAATTAGAAGGTATATCGTGGTAAGATTGATTTATAGTGGCCAGCTCTTTATTAATGTTTGGTCCACCAGATATTTGTTTCAAAGCAAAGGTTTCCACCCATTGCTTAACTGGTGAATTCCTCTTCTTTCCTGGTGTGTAAGAAGGTGCATCAATAATTAGAGGCTTCTCCACTCCCTTAATCCCATCTGCAGTTGTTGGTGACCTATGAAGAACTGCATCTAGCTGCGATTGTTGTGAAACAGTTGCAACATCACCGACTGAAACAATAGCTACTACCACCTGCTTTGTATTTGCCTTAGCCAACTTTGTATTCACATTCAGTTGCTTCTCACTGCCATCGACAAATACTTGTATAGCTGAACCATTAGCAGACAAAGGAACTGGCAACGCCACCAATTGTGTCCCTGATTCTTCAACATCAAAACTGCATCTGTTGCTGTAACCATTTTGCCTGAGTTGACTACCTCAACAACCTCATCCTGTACCTCTTCAATTCCTCCCAATGCATCAAATTTATTGGCAACTTGTACAACATTAGAAACTGTAGCAAGCTGATTTCCTGGATTCCTATCACCACTCTCTTTAACTATTGGCAAAGCATTCTGTTGTTGATTATTTCCATTAGTATGCATCTGTTCCTTGCCCTTTTGCCCCTTGTATAAATCTTGTATATCACCAACAACTTTCCCACTTTTTAACACCTTGATAATACTTCTCCTGCCTTTGTTAAAATTTCTCCATTGATCAACCCTTTGTGCATTATTATACACCTTACCAAGCTTTGTTAACAGTGCTAGTACCTTGATTTTCTTCCTCTCCATCATCTTCCTCATCACCTTCTTTATCAAGTAACAATTCTGGGTGAAGTTTCCAACAAGTAGCCTCGTCATGGCCTTGCAAACAACATTCTTTACAATAATTAGGTAAAAGATCATAGTGAATTTTCACCTATTTTGACTTGATCTCACCAGACTTGGTATCAACAGCTTGAATTTGAACCCTTTTTGGATGTTCAGCCAACAAGTCCACTTCAATTTTCACACGTGCACAACTTGGCCTTGTTTTATTTTTGGTTGCATCATCTATACACAAAGGCTTTCCAACAGCTGCTGCCGTTGAAAATAACTAAGATTGACCAAAATAATTTGGTGCAAGTGATGGGAAGGAAATCCAAGAAATAGCAATGGAGGTTTCTTCCTCACGATTAAACCAAGGATCCCACTTTAGTGTCCTCATGGGGTAATACCAACCATTCTCTTTAATACAAAAAATAGGTTTTGAAAAAAGAGTGACATAATCTTCAAATAAATTACATCTTATCAAAAACGTGTCTGTTACATAAAAATCCAATGGTTGCATTTTGTTTCAATTAACATTGAGTGGGAATTAAAGTACGTAAAGCGTGCATGTTTGGCAGTCCATAACTGAACTTACCAATAACTACGTGTTGTAAATTCTCTTGAATGATCATTCTATCTATCTCCTCCATATTATATTGAATTGTAGGCTCACCATGATGATACACAATTGGCTTTAATGGTATTGGTGGTAACTTCATTGTTGCGCCACCGTTTGCGGAAGAAGCAGTAGCAACTTGGTCATTATTGGCATTCAAGGTCGCTGGTTGTAGTAATTTTGAGAAATCGAGTGAGGGGTTGGGTTGTGGTGGCTGGACAACCTCAGGAGTTGTCCAGTGGCTTGAGAAGCCATGAAAGGCGTAGTTGAGCTCAAAGCTTCATGTTAGTCGTCTCCCTAGAGAGAAGTCCTTGGGGTTTAGGATTAAATTTTCATTCTTTCTTAAACGTTGTTCCTAGATTTTTTTTTTTGGCAATAAGTGAATTCAAATTCTTGCATTGATAGTGACATGTGATTGCAGTAGCTAGGGATACTATAAAAATTAAATCATTGCCTGGTTTTTTAGGAAATTCAATGCTCTCACTGCACAATGTACATCTATTCGAAGTTGGATTTTTTGTCAACTGACCAAATTGTCCTTGGTCGTCCTAGCTCTTCACCCTTCTATCGAGTAGAAATGTAACAGCCATATGCACGTTCCTTCTGTATAAAAACCTTTCTCCACTCTTGATGAGTAATTACACAATTATTTCTCCTTTTTACCGTACCCACGTTCCCTTTCCCTTTAAATCTCATAACTTCTATCATTAATGATGTAATATAAGTGTAGCTTTCGTCAAATCTATATTACTTCAGTATCATTTTATCCAAGCACACGTCCTTTTTCACTTCACCAACTTCGTTATGGCTTTAGATTTCTGTCTCACCTCTTTTTCTTATGGGTCTGCCCTTTAAAGGATTAGCAAGAAGATACGACAAGAATCCTACGCAGAGGAATCGACATTGTTTCCCTGAAGCTCGACATTATTTCCCGGAAGCCCGCCTTCGCAGTCCACTATGTCAACTTTACTTGATGAATATGAGGATGAACCTGACATATTGATTAAAGGTCCGACTAGAAAACTGTATATGAGTTTGATAGAGTAGCAGATAAGGGTGTATTTATGATTCTTATGGATATTTTTTCCTGTTCCTAGTCAAATGCTATCACATAAATTAAAATGAAAGGAGTAGTATTTAGCAAATATCAAGTTAGAAGAAAGGAGGTACAAAAGCCAAATGAGTTAAGATTCAACAAAGGGTAAAAAATTGGTTTCTGTTATAAATATACTGTATTGTGGATGTCCATAGCTTCTTGAAGAAGCTTTAAATCAAGCAGGCAACTTGCAAGTAGTTCAAGCAGGTAGCTTGCAAGCAACTTTCTGAATGTCTTGCAACATCTTCCTGAAAAGCCTTGCACTAGCTCTCTTAAGCTTGCAATCAATCAATCGACTTACAAGTAGCTCAAACAGGTAGCTCAAGTAGGCAGTTATCTGGCAGCTTCTGAAAGCCTCGTAGCAACTTCCTGAAAAGCCTCACAACAATTTTCTTGCTTGCTTTTCTTTACTTTATTTGCAAGCATTATTTTATAACACGTTATCAGCACGAGATTCTGCCATTTCGAGCAAATATTTGAATGAGTCGAAGGTATATACTGTTTTTCTTAATTAATGGAAAATCTTTCTAAACTTGAATTGTAGCTCTGGATATGGTTTACCCGGAAAATAGTTCAGTTGAATTTGTGTTCGTGGTCAAGGACACGTGGATCGAATCGACCAGTAAAGCAATAAAATATGCAGTAAAATCGATATAAACGAAATGTAAATAAAGCAAAAGTTAGAGATAGCCTGAGCCTTGATGGGGCTTTGAGCTAATGACTTCGGTTAAGATGCCAACCGGACCCTCTATGACTCCAAATTAAAGTAATAAAAGTTAAAAATAAGGCAAGTGTGGAATGTTGTTGTGTATTGCTCTTGGATTTCGTGTCCTTCACAATAGAATGACTGAACCTATTGATACAAGGAATTTGGAGTACACGTTCCATGAATCGTGCCCCTGCTAATAATGAGAATGTTACACCCCATACTTTTATATGTTAAGTTTCTTCGTGAGTTGGTTGTTATAGATTTGGAGAACAGAATTATCTTCGAGGTTTTATAAGATTAAATGTGTTCATCTTGAGTATACGAGGGTTTTAGTTCATGCTTAGTATATGTTGGAAGGATTAGAGGTTGAATGAATCGACGAGAATGTGTTTCGACAAAAGTTAGGTTTTACGGTCGGATATATGGACCGTATAATTTTTACGGACCGTATATCTGGTTGACCTCCACCGTAAATGATAACAGTAGGGGTGAGACACTGTTGGTATTTTACGGTCTAATTATACAGACCGTATAATTTTTATGGACCGTATAATAGGACCGTAAATTTAAGTCGGTGGAAGTTTTTTTTTTTTATATATATAATTCGTGCCCTACTCTTTTTATCTCATTTTCTTAATCTCCCTAGACCCTCAACACTTCTAGAAACCTCTCCAACATATGTGATCAACTTCCCCAAGTGAAGTTAAAGAACTAAAGTGAGAATCAAGTGCCAAAGGGTTCCAAAGAGTTGTTGGAGCTTGTTTCTCCTTCTTGTAATACTTCAAGATGAAGTAATCTTGGAATTGAAGTGTTTGTTACACCTCATAGTTTTGTCCGTTGAGATTTGTCGTATGTTAGTTGTCCTTGTTACACCTCATAAATATTTGTGCCATTTGTGTCATAAGTAAACTAATGTAAGCCCGGAGAGACCATGGAACCCCTATATGGTTAAGAAAGACTTTTAACAATTGTTAAGCATGTGCCATAAGGTTTCGGGGTTAAGCGAATCAGTGTTATAACCCGTACTTTAGGGGTTAAACTAGGAGTGCTTAATGTGCTAAGGAGGTCATGCTTTAAGGTAATTGAATAATATAATATTCGTATCTTAAGTTCTGAAGTCAAGCAAGTTGTAAAATAAAAGTCGGCGAAAAATATTGCAAGTTACGTTCATAAATTTTGCTGAAATTTGGGTCTAATGTTACTGAGCTTTTCTCCCAATATACTTGGAGTTACGGGGTGATCCACTTATCAAATTGAAAGTCTATGATTCTAGTTTCCGACGCAATAAACCGTTCATCCATACGACGCCGGAATAGGGAGATATTCGCATTTTCGCGACACTGCGCAGTCAGCCTTGCTGGGACCCACAGAGGCAGTTATTGACTTGTGTGCTTGTATATATATGTATATCCATGTTATTTTTCATTCATTTCCACACCCAAATGATCCAGTGACCTCTCCAGTGTCACGACCCAACCCCGTAGGCCGTGACTAGTGCCCGAGCTGGGCACTCATATACATATCTGTTAGACATAATCAAACTGAAACTAAGCATAGCCTGGAAACATGCGAAAACGTAACGTTATCTCAGGACATCACATACATATATTAAGGCAACCTGTCTCGTGAGAAGTCACAACCATCAAAAGATAACATAGTACACATGCCGACAAGGCTGTCATAACGTATGGGAACGTCCCAACTATACATACGCAAGCCGACAAGGCTGCCACTACATACAACATCCCAAAATATGAATATACGCAAGCCGACAAGGCTGTCACTACGAATAGGAATGTCCCAAAATGCAAGTCATGCTAACACAGCCGAACAACATCTATATACAACCCACACATATGTCTACAGACCTCTAAGAGTATCAACAATAACATATGACGGGACAGGGCCCCGTCGTACCCCTGGAAAAAAACATATATATATATATATCCACTTAGACTGTCTCCTGAGGAGTCACAACTAATCAAATCATAAAAATGATACGCAAGCCGACAAGGCTGCAACTATATATCAATATCATACGCAAGTCGACAAGGCTGCCGCTACAGACGAACGTCATATCATAACACATCGTATAGACACAACTGAACAGAACTTATACACAACCCACACATATGTCTACAGACCTCTAAGAGTATCAACAGTGAAATATGACGGGACAGGGCCCCGCCGTACCCCTGGATAAACATATACATATACAATATAAGATCTGAACCGAAGTCTAGACTCCGGAACAAATGAGCTCTCCGAGACAGCTGAGTAGAAGTCCTATGCTGAAGGGTCAGCAAACCGACTATCTGTACCTGCGGGCATGAAACGCAGCCCCCCGAAGAAAGGGGGTCAGTACGGAATATATACTGAGTATATAAAGCATGAAATACAGTAAAAAGGATCATAATTGAAATAGGGAGTACAGAAAACAAGTACAATGTCTAGAATACCAAAACACATGCCCTTTTGAAACATAAATCATGCATGTCAATATGTCTTTCACCGAGTCCCGGGCCGAGTATGTTATCGTGCACAGTTTCACTGCATTGTTCACCGAGTCCCTCACTAGAGGGCCGGGTACGGTATATATATATATATATATATATATATATATATATATATATATATATATATATATATATATATATATATATGATGGTGTTATGCTGTGTTATGGCGTTATGATGTGTTTATGGAGTTATGCTGTGTTATGGCGCCAAAGACGGGGTGGCGACCATGTTCACCGAGTCCCATAATGGGCCGGGTATGATATATGATATTGACATGCATGATTTATGTTTCAAAAGGGCAAGTGTTTTGGTATTCTGGACATTGTACTTGTTTTCTGTACTCCCTATTTCAATTATGATCCTTTTTACTGTATTTCATGCTTTATATACTCAGTATATATTCCGTACTGACCCCCTTTCTTCGGGGGGCTGTGTTTCATGCCCGCAGGTACAGATAGTTGGTTTGGTGACCCTTCAGCATAGGACTTCTACTCAGCTGTCTCGGAGAGCTCGTTTGTTCCGGAGTCTAGACTTTGGTTCAGATCTTATATTGTATATGTATATGTTTATCCAGGGGTACGGCGGGGCCTTGTCTCGTCATATTTCACTGTTGATACTCTTAGAGGTCTGTAGACATATGTGTGGGTTGTGTATAAGTTCTGTTCAGCTGTGTCTATACGATGTGTTATGATATGATGTTCGTCTGTAGCGGCATCCTTGTCGGCTTGCGTATTTTATTGATATATAGTGGCAGCCTTGTCGGCTTGCGTATCATTTTTATGATTTGATTAGTTGTGACTCCTCAGGAGACAGTCTGTGTGGATATATATATATATGATGTCATCATGAACCTTGGAGTTCTTTTGCAAGTTTCCATATTATTCGTAGATTCAGTTTGACTATGTCCAACAGGTACGTATACGGGTGTCCAGGTCGGGCACTAGTCATGGCCCACAGGGTTGGGTCGTGACATCCAGATCCTCTTTACACCTTCTAAACTCAATTACATCAAATCAATTAGGATTTTCATCTTGGAATCAAGGAACTAGTAAGGAAAACATAGTAATAGTATTGCTTGGTGCGTGGCTGCGTGTTTGAGGTTGAAGCTGAGGATTTTTCTTGGTGATTCTGAGTGTTCATGGTAATTACACAGCCTTAACTTTGTTATTAACTCATGTATGGAAGGATTTGTTGGTTTTAAGGTGAAGAAAATATGTTTTGTAAGGCATAAAGTGAGTTGTTATAGTGGTTACCTTGTAGACTGATTTTGAATGGGATTTTGAAGAGATTTTCATTTGTTTATATGATTATATCTTGTTGTTGTTGATGTTGATGATGTTATGTATGTTTGTGGGATGTTTTGGAGCTAGATTGGAGTAAGAAATATAGGGGAGATGCTGCCCGAATTTCATTATGGTACACCCCGTATCTTCGAAGAAGCACTTATCAAATTTGAAACATAAGTACGTTGAGTTATGGTTAAGTAAAACCACTTTGGAATATAAGGAGCAAGCATTATTAAGTATATTTAATGAGTGAAGGATATATATAAGGTATACCAGAAGGTTTTATAAGGAAATGAGTGGAGGAAATGGAGTAGTACGACTTTGGAGAAAGGATGGGTAATGTCTTGTGTGAAAATTTTGGTCCAACTTGGGGGACGCATATCTGTTAGCATATGAAGTGTTTTAAGGGGAAACAAAAGCCTAAAATTAAGTTCGTCGAGTCTAGTTTCCAACGCACTAAAGCGCTCGTTGATTGGACCTGGGAGTAGAAATTTATGGATGTTACAAGTTCAGCTGACAGAGCAGAAACCCGTGCTACAGTACCGCTACAGCAACAGACATGCTACAGTAAACCCGACCCGGATTTGACCCGAATTTTACACTTATGAAAAGGGTAAGACCCTTTTGTTTTCACCAGAGTTTGACCCAGAAAGTTCTAGAAATTTATGAGAGAGAGAGAGAGAGGGAAACAAAAAGTAAGCAATTTTCAAGTGACGGAGTATTAATCGAAGCCCGGATAAACGCATAAATGTGATTCTAGTATGGCTTTGCAATGGATTCAAGGTGGATATTGAAGATATCGCAGTTTTAACAAAAATAAGGTATTAATCTTTTTCTTTTGGTATTATTTAAGACTTAATTATAAAGATAAAGCCGTTAAATAATTGTGTAGTAAGTTGGTTAGTTATGGAATTTGGAAAACATCGTGTGGGCTGTTTTATGGTACATATTGGTATTGGAAATAATGTTATTGATGTTGGTATTGTTGTTGTTGTTGTTGGTTGCTGAATTGATATTTCGGGCTAGGCATATAAACATGGGAAATGCTGCCCGATTTTCAGCTGGATATAAAATAGTATGACTTGAGAGCTTAGCACAAATATACTACGATGAGTCTAACTGTTACACCTCGGAAATTTCTCCGTACTTGTGTGATGAGTGGAATGATGAAAATTGAGTGAATGATGTTTTATTAAGACGGGAATGGCTAATTAAGAATTTTCGGAAATAAGGAAGTCACGGAAAATTTTTCAGCACAGTGGTCGTATATGGCACTATACGGTCCGTAAAGTGATTTACGAACCGTATAGTGCAGTCGTCCTCTAGCTTGTCAAAAATCTCAACTTTCTGTAAATGTTGATATGGTTAAATACGACCCAGTTTACGGCCCGTAAACTGGTTTACGGACCGTAAACCAGGTCGTAAACTACCATGTCCATCAGCCAAAACTTTTTGTCATTGAATGGTTAAATACGACTTGGAGGACGGCCCGTAAACTGGTTTACGGACCGTAAACCTCAGTCATAAATTTCCATAATCCCCAGCCAACCTTTCTGTTTCTGGGATGCTTAAACACGACCACAGTGGACGGACCGTAAATCAAAACACGGTCCGTATATGGTGGTTTACGACCACTGTTCACCCCGACCAGAATTCATTAAAGATCAGATTTTGTGATTTTAAAAAGGGACTTAGGCTTCATATTACTTCATTATTCACCCAACAACTCAAGAGACCTCTAGAACATTCCATAATTCCTCCACAAAAATTCAAGTGAATTAAAGAGAATATCAAGACCAACAACACTAATTTCATGGAATCAAGTGTAAAAACACATCAAAGGATCTTCTAAGTCAAGAAATTCCCAAGAAGGTGGAACTAAGGTTGTGGGTAATTGGGGTATCTCAACTTAAGGATTGTTCAACCATCTTCAAAGGTAAGTTTCATGATTATTCCATGTTGTTTGAAGTATTGGAAAGCTTAGACACTTGAAATGTAGAAGAACATAGAAATGGGTCATTATTGAGTGAATAGTGACATAAAGGAATGATAGTGGAATTGAACTATGAATATTGAAATGTTGTGAATACAAATACGTTATAAATGATGTTCTTATCATGAAACAAACATTAAATGCATGAAAACGCAAGGATGAGCTAGAAGTAGAAACAAAGGAAAATTGGAGGAAAATGGTGGATTTTGCCAAATGTACGTAAATGACGATTGTCGATCATGATATTGCGAATAATATTATGAATATAGGGAGTTGATATACAACGCGAGAAAAGTAGTATGAGCGAAGGAAGTGTTGTCCGACTTCTCCTAGAATTAGCGACGCGTTCTTATAGTTAGCTCACTATTGTTGATACGAATTCTCTTATGAAGGTAACGACGTGATATCGACGGAGAACAAGTGAGCCACATCTTAGATAATCAACCAAGGTATGTGAGGCTAGTCATTCTTTCTAATGGCATGAATCTTTTAGTTTGAATCCCTATCCCTTTCATGAGTTCTTACATTCTAAGAAGTTAAAAGCTTATGCCTATGAATGTCTATATGAGATAAGTTATGCGATATGATGACACTAGAATGATGATGATGTTATTCCTTGCCTACACTCACCTTATGTACTAGTCCTTTCAAGGTGGGGCGGAATGTCCATGATGGTTTCATAATGTAATCAGGGGATCACGACCTTACGTCACCCCGATAGAGTAAAGTTGATCATGAGTCTTATATACGTATTATGATAAGATAAGTATTTTATGATAAGCCTATTACTATGAGCATTTATATTGAGCATGTCATGAGCATTTCACACTGGGCCTAGTTGGCCGGGCAGACACTGCTTCGGCGGGCGGCGATACGGATACACCACGACCTACTTGCGTGGGCAGACACCACTTGTGGGCGGCATGAGATGATACCCCAGACGTGGGAGGCCTGGACGCGGGCTAATATTATTGATTATCACACCGTTCCGACATGGACGGGCAGCTTGCATATGATGCATACATGTCATGATGATGAGTATGAGTAAGATAGCATGCATTACTTCATTCATGATTATCAGTCAGATCCAGATATCTCATGTTGATGTTATCCCCATATTATTGATGTCTCCTTTCATTATGTATGCCTCTCATACTCGGTACAATATTCGTACTGACGTCCTTTCTTCGGACGCTGTGTTCATGCCCACAGGTAGACAGGGAGAAGAGCTTGGCCCAGGTCCTCAGTAGCTGTCAGCTGATAGATAGCGCTCCATTGTTCAGAGGTGCTTATGACTATTCTTTTGATGTACATTCATATATGCATATTTTGGGCATGGCGGAGTCTTGTTCCGCCTATGTATTCATCATGTTAGTATAGGCTCGTAGATACGCAGTGTGGGTTAGATGGTCTCACAAGATGTTTTCATATGTATGTATATTATTTTGATGGCCGAGAGGAAAATGTATATAAAGTATTTATGTTTTGATTAAATCTGATTTTGCTACAATTGGTATGTAAAATTTATAAAAGAGTATTAAATGAGCAAGATAAGCGGTAGAATGAGTGGTGCTCGATAACTAGCTCCGGGTATCCGTCGTGGCCCCTAGCTGGGTCATGACAGAAGTGGTATCAGAGCAGTTCGCCCTAGGAAGTGTCTACGAGCCGTGTCTAGTAGAGTCTTGTTTATGGTGTGTTGCGCGCCACGCTAATAAACAAGAGGCTACAGGGCATTTAGGATAATGGCCATCCTTCTTCTCATGAATCGTGCGATAGAGCCATGTCTAGGATTATATCATCCCTAAAAGTGCGTTATGGTTTCAGAAAAATGCCGCCGAAAGGAAAAGCTACAGCAGCCCAGAAAGGCAAAGCTTAGAGGAAAGTGAATCGCAAAGTGAGGCCGTGCCCAATGTAGAAGAGCAGGGAGGAGCCTCAGCTCCGATTCCTCCACCGGGTGCTTCGGGTCAACAAGTGTCTGAGGCTATACATTTATTGACGCAGTTGGTTGCCGCTCAGGCACAACGACAGAATGCAGGCCCAAGTGATCGTTCAGCTAGTACAAGATCCCGTGATTTCCTTACTCTAAATCCTCCAGAATTTTTTTGGGTCTAAGCCGGATGAGGACCCACAAGGTTTTATTGATGAAATGCTGAGGACGTTAACACTTATGCATGCTTCTGAGACTGAATCTGTAGAGTTGGCCTCATATAGACTTCGCGACGTGGCGGTACTATGGTACAAGAATTGGGTGATAACAAGAGGGGAGAATGCACCACCTCCTGTGTGGCAAGAGTTTGTAGATGCCTTTATTCGTCACTACTTGCCACCTGAAGTCCGCCGAGCTAGAGCGGACAGGTTCTTGAATTTGAAACAGGGAAGCATGAGTGCCCGAGAGTATAGTATGCAATTCAATTCATTGGCCCGGTATGCTCCGACTATGGTGGCCGACATGGGAGACCGAGTCTATAGATTTGTGAGTGGTTTAGGACTACACTTGTTCAGAGATTGCCTGACAGCTTCTTTGCAATACGAGATGGATATTTCCCGGATACAGGCCCATGCTCAGAACCTCGAGGAATGACAACGACAGCAGAGAAGTGATCGTGAGGGTGACAGAAGACAAGGTAAGAGGGTAAGATCTATGGGGGAGAGCAGTGAGTACCGAGGGGGACCGAGACAGACATATTCTAGGCACTCAGGTCAGTCAGTGACTAGTGCCCCTCCTAGATTCTCAGATAGGAGGGTTGATCGTTCTACTCAGTCAGGCCAGGGGCAGAGTTCGAGGGCCTCAGATTCACAATCCAGGGGAGACTTTAGCCAGAGGAGACCTCCAGTGCCGCGGTGTAGCCAGTGTGGCAAGTTACATTCCGGACAGTGTCGTCAGGGTTCGGATGCTTGTTATGCTTGCGGGCAAGTCGGTCACATGATGAGAGATTTCCCCTCAGCAAGAGACAGAGCTGGGACTCAGCCTACAGGTTCAGCAGCGGGTTCTTCTTCAGCACGCCCGACAGCACAGACTCCTCAGACTACAGCAGGCAGAGGCGGAGGTAGAGGGGGAGCATCTACTTCAGGTGCTGTTCAGCCCCGTGTGTATGCTTTAGCTGGGCGACAGGATCTTGAGCCTTCCCCAGATGTTGTCACAGGTACCCTGACTATATTGTTCCGTGACGTATATGCTCTGATTGATCCAGGTTCTACCTTCTCATATATTACTCCGTATATCGCTGATTGTGTTGGGGTGAGACCCGAGCCGATTAAACCTTTCGAGGTATTCACTCCGGTTGGTGATCCTGTAATAGCGAGGCAAGTATATAAGGACTGTGTAGTCATTATATGTGATCGCCAGACGACAGCGGATTTGATTGAACTTGAGATGATAGATTTTGGCGTAATTATGGCTATGGACTGGTTGGCATCGTGCTATGCTAATGTTTGTTGCCGGACAAAGGTAGTTTGATTCCAATTTCTGAGAGAGCCCATACTCGAGTGGAAGGGTAATACAGTTTCCCCAAAGGGTAGGTTTATTTCCTACCTTAAGGCGAGAAAGATGATAGCCAAGGGTTATATTTGTCATCTAGTTCGGGTTCATGACACGAAAGCGGAAGTGCCAACTTTCCAGTCTGTCCCGGTAGTGAATGAATTCCCAGATGTGTTTCCCGACGAGTTACCAGGCCTTCCTCCAGAAAGGGAGATCGACTTTTCTATTGATGTACTACCAGACACCGAGCCTATTTCTATTCCTCCGTATCGGATGGCTCCAGCAGAACTGAAAAAGCTAAAAGCACAGCTAAAGGATTTACTTGAGAAGGGGTTTATAAGGCCTAGTTCCTCGCCATGGGGAGCACCAGTCTTGTTCGTAAGGAAGAAAGACGGATCGCTACGAATGTCCATCGACTACAGGCAGTTGAACAAAGTGACGGTGAAGAATAAATACCCTCTCCCTAGAATTGATGACTTGTTCGATCAATTGCAAGGTGCTAAATGGTTTTCCAAGATAGATCTGAGATCGGGTTATTATCATGTGAGAATTAGGGAAGCAGATATTCCCAAGACCGCCTTCAGGACAAGATATGGTCACTACGAGTTTTGAGTAATGTCGTTCGGATTGACGAATGCCCCAGCAGTGTTCATGAATTTAATGAATAATGTGTTCAGGCCGTTCTTGGACCTTTTTGTGATAGTGTTCATCGATGATATTTTGGTGTACTCTTGCACAGAATCAGAACATGCAGATCATCTAAGAATTGTTCTTGGCGTTCTTCGAGATCGAGAATTGTATGCAAAGTTTTCGAAATGCGAGTTTTGGCTTAATTCTGTTGTATTCCTGGGTCATGTTATTTCAGATGATGGTGTTCGGGTTGACACTCAAAAAATAGAAGCTGGGAAGACTTGGCCAAGACCTACGACGCCTACAGAAGTTCGTAGTTTCCTTGGGTTAGCAGGATACTATAGAAGATTTGTAGAGGGCTTCTCATCTATTTCAGCCCCATTGACAAAGTTAACCCAGAAGTCGGCTAAATTCCAATGGAGTGATGCCTGTGAGCGTAGCTTCCAAGAGTTGAAAAACAGGTTGACCTCAGCACCAGTGCTAACACTGCCAGAAGGATCAGATGGCTATGTAGTATATTGTGATGCCTCCGGTGTGGGATTAGGATGTGTATTGATGCAGAATGGGAAAGTTATTGCATATGCTTCGAGACAGTTGCAAAAACATGAACAGAATTATCCCACTCATGATCTTGAGCTAGCTGCGGTCATTCATGCATTGAAAATATGAAGACACTATTTATATGGTGTGCATGTGGACATCTATACGGATCACAAAAGCCTTCAATATATTTTCAAACAGAAGGAGTTGAACCTGCGGCAAAGGAGATGGTTAGAATTACTGAAGGATTATGATGTGAACATTCTATATCATCCAGGGAAGGCGAATGTAGTAGCAGATGCACTTAGCCGCCGATCGATGGGTAGTTTATGTGGAGTTCCTTCGGAAAAGCGAGAAATAGTTCGTGAAGTCCATCGGTTAGCAAGTCTCGGCGTACGGCCCATTGATTCAGGAGATGCAGGTATTAGCGTCAATAACCCCACAGTTTCATCATTGAATCTAGAAGTGAAGGAACGACAATATGAAGATCTTCAATTAAGCCACTATCGAGATCTATCTCAGAAAAAGGAAGAGTCTCCATAGAAGGGGTTCTTAGATATCGAGGCCGGCTATGTGTACCGAATGTGGCAAACTTGCGCCAACGGATTTTAGAGGAAGCACATTATTCCCGGTATTCTATTCATCCAGGTGCAACCAAGATGTACCACGATCTCAAATTGATATATTGGTGGGATGGCATGAAGCGAGACATAGCAGAATTTGTAGGACAATGTCCGAATTGCCAGCAAGTGAAGGCCGAGCATCAAAAGCCAGGAGGGTTATTGCAAGTAATGGAAGTTCCTACGTGGAAATGGGAAGAGATTAACATGGATTTTGTGGTAGGATTACCCCGTACGCGAGGGAAGTATGATTCTATATGGGTGATCGTGGATAGACTCACGAAAGCAGCTCATTTTCTCCCCGTTAGAACCACATATTCAGCGGAGGATTATGCTAAATTGTATCTCAAGGAGATTGTACGACTTCACGGTATTCCTTTGGCCATTATCACAGACAGAGGGGCACAGTTCACAGCCAAGTTCTGGAAGTCCTTTCAAGAAGGTCTAGGTACCCAAGTTAAGCTCAGCACGGCGTTCCATCCGCAGACTGACGGACAAGCCGAGCGCACTATTCAGACCTTAGAGGATATGCTACGGGCATGTGTATTGGACTTTGGCGGTAGTTGGGATGAGCATTTGCCTCTTATTGAATTTGCCTATAATAACAGCTATCATTCCAGCATTCAAATGGCCCCGTATGAAGCCTTATATGGAAGAAAATGCAGATCTCCAAATGGATGGTTTGAAACCGGAGAAGTACAATTGATAGGCCCCGACTTGATCCAACAAGAAGTTGAAAAGGTTAAAGTGATTCGAGACCGATTGTTAACAGCTCAAGGTCGCCAAAAGTCTTATGCAAATAATCGCCGACGAGATTTGGAATTTCAGGTGGGCGATTGGGTGTTCCTGAAAGTATCACCGATGAAGGGAGTGGTGAGATTTGGCAAGAAAGGAAAACTAAGTCCCAGATATATCGGACCCTACCAAATCATTCGCATGGTGGGTCGAGTAGCCTATGAATTGGACTTGCCTTCAGAGCTCGAATCCGTGCATCCAGTATTCCATGTTTCGATGCTCCGCAAGTGTGTTGGAGACCCAACAAGAATAGTCCCGATTGATGATGTGCAAGTAACAGAGGAGCTAACATACGAGGAGATGCCCATTGCCATTTTGGATAGACAAGTGCGAAGGCTTCGGAATAAAGAGGTTGCTTCAGTCAAAGTTCTATGGCGGAACAATAATCGGGAAGAAATGACTTGGGAAGCGGAGGAGAAGATGAAATCCATGTACCCCCATTTGTTCCCATCCCCAGAAGAGATTCAAGATGAGACGTCGATGGTGTAAGGTATGTATGTTTTAATTTTATGTTTTTGGTCGTGTGTGGCCATAAATGTGTTGATATTGTGATATAGCCCTGTGAGGCAAAGATATTGTGGGTGTTGTAATGGAAAGGTAGTATCCAACTTACAAAGGAAACTCTGGCAAAAGTTTTCCAGAATCCCCGAGTGTCGAACATTCGAGGATGAATGTTCCAAAAGGGGGGAAGAATGTTACACCTCAGAAATTTCTCCGTACTTGTGTGATGAGTGGAATGATGAAAATTGAGTGAATGATGTTTTATTAAGTCGGGAATGGCTAATTAAGAATTTTCGGAAATAAGGAAGTCGCGAAAAATTTTACAGCACAGTGGTCGTATATGGCACTATACGGCCCCGTAAAGTGATTTACGAACCGTATAGTGCAGTCATCCTCTAGCTTGTCAAAAATCTCAACTTTCTGTAAATGTTGATATGGTTAAATACGACCCAGTTTACGGCCCGTAAACTGGTTTACGGTCGTTTACGGGCCGTAAACCAGGTCGTAAACTACCATGTCCATCAGCCAAAACTTTTTGTCATTGAATGGTTAAATACGACTTGGAGGACGGCCCGTAAACTGGTTTACGGACCGTAATCCTCAGTCGTAAATTGCCATAATCCCCAGCCAACCTTTTTGTTTCTGGGATGCTTAAACACGACCACAGTGGATGGACCGCAAATCAAAACACGGTCCGTATATGGTGGTTTACGACCACTGTTCACCCCCACCAGAATTCATTAAAGATCAGATTTTGTGATTTTAAAAAGGGACTTAGGCTTCATATTACTTCATTATTCACCCAACAACTCAAGAGACCTCTAGAACATTCCAAATAATTCCTCCACAAGAATTCAAGAGAATTAAAGAGAATATCAAGACCAACATCACTAATTTCATGGAATCAAGTGTAAGAACGCATCAAAGGATCATCTAAGTCAAGAAATTCCCAAGAAGGTGGAACTAGGGTTGTGGCTAATTGGGGTATCTCAACTTAAGGATTGTTCAACCATCATCCATGGTAAGTTTCATGATAATTCCATGTTGTTTGAAGTATTGGAAAGCTTAGACACTTGAAATGTAGAAGAACATAGAAATGGGTCATTATTGAGTGAATAGTGACATAAAGGAATGATAGTGGAATTGAACTATAAATACTGAAATGTTGTGAATACAAATACGTTATAAATGATGTTCTTATCATGAAACAAGCATTAAATGCATGAAAACGCAAGGATGAGCTAGAAGTAGAAATAAAGGATAAAGGATGATGCATACATGTCATGATGATGAGTATGAGTAAGATAGCATGCATTACTTCATTCATGATTATCAGTCAGATCCAGATATCTCATGTTGATGTTATCCCCATATTATTGATGTCTCCTTTCATTATGTATGCCTCTCATACTCGGTACAATATTCGTACTCACGTCCTTTATTCGGACGCTGTGTTCATGCCCACAGGTAGACAGGGAAGAGAACTTGGCCCAGGTCCTCAGTAGCTGTCAGCTGATAGATAGCGCTCCATTGTTCGGAGGTGCTTATGACTATTCTTTTGATGTACATTCATATATGCATATTTTGGGCATGGCGGAGTCTTGTTCCGTCTATGTATTCATCATGTTAGTATAGGCTCGTAGATACGCAGTGTGGGTTAGATGGTCTCACAAGATGTTTTCATATGTTTGTATATTATTTTGATGGCCGAGAGGCAAATGTATATAAAGTATTTATGTTTTGATTAAATCTGATTTTCCTACAATTGGTATGTAAAATTTATAAAAGAGTATTAAATGAGCAAGATAAGCGGTAGAATGAGCGGTGCTCGGTAACTAGCTCCGGATACCCGTCGTGGCCCCTAGCTGGGTCGTGACACTAACGATTGTGTAAATCCTCTTAAATGTAGACTTGCGAGCTCGGACGAATAAGTGTAGATAATTGGAGGCTGAACAGGTATGTTAAGGCTCGTCCCTTTCTTTCAAAGGCATGATTCCTATGGTATGATTTCATAAATGTTTCCGTAACCTTCTTGTTTCCAAAAGCCAAAAGTTCATGGTTCTTAAAGCTTCTCATGATGTCTAGGATAAGAATGATTTTATGATGGTGACCATGATAATGATGATTTTGTGTTTATGATTTCAAAGCGAATATGAAAATGTGGAGCTACTTCTAGATGCTCTCAATTTTATTAATTGATGATGACTCTACCTCTAAAGGCTCAAAGGTGTATGTAAAGTTACCCCTTCTTTCTTTATGGCATGAACTACATAAAGTGAGCGAACGACGAACATACATGACTCCAATGAACTCTAATTCTCAGTGGTACTTGACATGATAGTTGTCTTTGATTCTCAAGTGTTGGTTCATTCTGATTATTCTGTTGAGTCTCAGATGATGATTTAGTTTGCATATGGTTGCTCATGATATTCTACTGTGCATAACGTTAATATATCATTCATCGAGTCCCGGGCCGGGTACGTATTCGTGCACAGTTTCATTGCATTATTCACCGAGTCCCTCACTAGAGGGCCGGGTACGGTATATATATGATTATTTCACCGAGTCCCTCACTAGAGGGCCGGGTACGATATATATATGATTATTTCACCGAGTCCCTCACTAGACGGCCGGGTACGGTATATATAGGATTATTTCACCGAGTCCCTCACTAGAGGGCTATATATGATTATTTCACCGAGTCCCTCACTAGAGGGCTATATATGATTATTTCACCGAGTCCCTCACTAGAGGGCCTGGTACGGTATATATATGATGATTTCACCGAGTCCCTCACTAGAGGGACGGGTACGGTATATTACATATATGCATGACTCTTATCTCATAAGGCACAGATGCATTGGTATCCTTGATTATCATACTTGTCTCCTGTCATTTTCTACTCAGACATGATATTCATTATTGTACTTCATGCTTTACATACACAGGTACAAACACTCAGTTTGGTGATGCTCCGGCTTAAGACTTCTGCCAAGCTGCTTGGAGAGCTCCATTGTTCCGGAGCTTGAGTTATTTTGGTACAGACCCTTTTGACGTAGACTTTGTTACACTCTTAAAGGTCTGTAGACATATGTGGGTTGTGTATATACGGTTTGGTCTGCTATATCAATGTAGTTTGTCTTGGACGTCCCCGTGTATAGCGACAGCCTTGTCGGCTTGCATATTTGTTATGTTTTGGTTAACTGTGACTTCTCTGCAGACTGGTTCTTTCTGATGTATGATATGATGAGTTCACAACATGCTTTTACAGAGTGCCATATTGTTTTCAGTTTCAGTCTGATTATATCTAGCGGGTAGTATACGGGTGCCCAGCTCGGGCACTAGTCATGTCCCATCGGTTTGGGTCGTGACACATTAAGTTACCTACTCATTTAGAATGGATTGTAAGAGTTGAATATTGTTTGATTATGGTGTATGTTGCCTTCTTTGTAGAGTTATATGCTCGGGAAGTAGACATTGGACGTTTAGGTAGAGGACAAGGTATGTTAAGGCTTTCATTTCTTTCATTTTTACATGATCCTTATGATAAGAACAAACGAATGAATGAACGAACTTCCATATCACTCTACTCTTAGAAGCATTAGGAGTACTCTAATCTTTAATGTACAGGCCCCTTTTGCGATTCTTCCTTCTGTTCATGGGTCTTAAGACTATATATATTGATGATATTAGCTCAAAGATGTTTATCGGAGGTAGCATGACTTTATGTCACTCCGAGAGTTCTATTTATTCATCTTACTTATGCGTTGCATTCATTTATACATATGCACAATGACCCATCACCAGAAGGCTTTATATACGCGTATATTATATATATATGGGGTATGGGGAAATGGATAGGCGTTATATATGCATCACCACCTGATCAACTAGTATATAATGACGATGATGATGCCCATAGAGGGGCCGATATGATATGATACGATGGGATGCCTTCAGAGGCTTGATGATGATATGTGCACATATTTACATATGACCTCATGTTTCATATGAATAAGCATGATACTTACATATTTCATGATTCTCAGAGGTATATATAGATATATAGATTACATACGCATATGCATAACATTAAGTATTTCATGACTTACAGAGATATTCAGTCGTACATATTGATTCTTATGTATCGTGTTTCCTTTATGCCTCATATATACTCTTTGATGCCTTACATACTCGGTACATTATTTGTACTGACTCTCCTATTGCTTGGGGGGCTGCGTTTATGCCCGTAGGTTCAGGTAGACAGCCTGATGGTCCCGCTCAGTAGGATCTCCACTCAGCAATTGTTGGTGCGCTCCACTTGATCAGGAGTTACTATCATATTTTTGGTACGACATTTTTGTGTACATAGGGGTGTGAGGAGCCTGTCCCATCCTTTCTACAGTGATGCACTCTCATAGAGTTCTTTAGA
Organism: Lycium barbarum; assembly: GCF_019175385.1. NCBI lineage: Eukaryota > Viridiplantae > Streptophyta > Magnoliopsida > Solanales > Solanaceae > Lycium > Lycium barbarum. The sequence goes on along the minus strand of NC_083341.1, from coordinate 34,402,758 downwards.
CAGTTATATGTAGTTGGGATATTATGTAGCCTTTTCGGCTTCCAATTTGTTGTATGGTTATCCATAGTAGCCTTGTAGACTTGCAATTTGATGTCAGCATGTTTATATTCAGCTGATCTTTATAAGCGTTGCTTCCATTTGGTTTACTTTCCATATAAGATAGTAGAATGTTATTTGGAGATCTATGTGGCCTACCTTTATTCACGTTTACATTACGAATGCATGCTTAGGAGTGTCTGACAAGTATAGCTCGGGCACTCATCATGGTCCATCTGCTTGGGTCGTGACAAAAGTGGTATCAGAGCAGTTCTGTCCTAGGGTTGTCTACAGATCGTGTCCGGTAGAGTCTTTTTTATAGGTGTTTTTTGCATCACACTTATAGACAGGAGGCTGCAGGACATTCAGGATGTTGTCGTTCTTTCTTATCTTAGATCGGGCGGTAGAGTTGTCTTATAAGGACTCATTTCTTACAAATATGTTATGATTTCAGCGATGCCTCCGAAGAAAGATACAGCTGCCCAGAAGGGAAAGTCACAGATAGGTGAGGCTACTAGCCATACTCCACAGGCTACGAGGGCTAGGGGCGAGTCTCAGAGTGAGTCTCTGTCGCAGACTTCACATACCCCGCCCTCTCCAGAGGGGCACCAGCTCCAGTGCCGCCAGTTCCTCAGCCAGACGCACTGGCTTAGGAAATGTGAGATGCCATTCAGTTGTTGACCAGGTTGGTAGCCGCTCAAGCTCGGTGCAGGGGGTTGGTGTTGACTATGCAGACCAAGAAGTTAGTGCTAGGGTCAAGTATTTCCTTAATTTGGACCCTCCAGAGTTCTTTGGTTCGAAGCAGAATGAGGACCCCAGGACTTTATCGATAGGATGTAGAGGACGTTGAGGGTAGTGCGTGCTAGAGAGACTGAGTCAGTGGAGTTGGCTTCTTATAGACTTCGTGATGTTGCGATACAGTGGTATGAGACTACGGAGTTATCTAGAGGGGTGGATGCTCCTCCAACGGTTTGGCGAGAGTTTTCAGAGGATTTTATTTTCCATTGCTTGCCGCTAAAGATTTGACGAGCTCGTGCAGATAGGTTCTTGAACATTAGGTAGGGGAGCATGAGTGTCCGAGAGTACAATTTACTTTTTGATTCCTTGGCTAGATATGCCCCTAGCTGTGTGTTACACCTTGGAAATCTCACACTATTCATATTACGAAGGGGATAAGGTAAGTTTGGGGTATACATGATGTTCCCATAAGTTGAATAAGGATAATTGATGATTCTAATTAAGATTCCAAAGACATTTGAGGCAAAAGAAACCAGTCCGTCGAAGGAAGATAAGGTTTAGCCGTGTTTTAGGAAATTTTGTATCATTTAAGCTATGCATTGTCTAGCATAATTTTGAAGGAGATATATAGAGACCCTTGGATAGTTAATGAAGTTTTATATAAGTGCCAAGAAGGTTCCTTACCTTTGACGGGTAATTCAAAAGCTCTCTTCACAAGCACCGGACCACTAAAACGGAACCTCGTTCTGAGTCAATCTGGTCAAGTGAGAAGAAATTAAAGAAAACCCCTTCACGAATCGACGGTAATTGCTGGCAAAACCCATGAAGCTATGAATCTCGATCATAGTAATAGGCCTCGCCCAATCTCTAATAGCCTCGATCTTCTTGGGATCAACCATGATCCTGTCCTTTGATATGACGTAGCCTAAGAAGGCCACAGAATCAAGCCATAACTCGCACTTCAAAAACTTGGCATAAATCTCTTTCTCTCTCAATATATCAAGGACAATCCACAAATGACGCTCATGCTCCTCTCTACTCCTTGAATAAACCAAGAAATAATCAATAAACACTATGAAAAAGGAGTCCAAATATGGCTTGAAAATGCCATTCATCAAGTCCACGAAAAATGCAAGGGCCATTCGTAAGCCCAAATGACATCACAAGGTACTCGTAATGACCATAATGAGTCCTAAAGGCCGTCTTCGAGATATCCTCGACCGAACCTTTAGCTAATAGTAGCCTGACCTCAAATCAATCTTAAAAAATATCAAAGCACCCAGAAGCTAGTCAAACAAGTCATCAATACGAGGAATTGGATACTTATTATGAATGGTGACCTTGTTCAACTGATAGTAATCTATGCACATCCTCATCGTACCATCTTTTTTCTTCACAAACAAAAGAGGAGCTTCCCAAGGGGAGACCCTCGATCTAATAAACCCCTTGCTCAGAAGATCCTGTAACTGCTCTTTTAAATCTCTCAACTCAGTAGGTGCCATCCTATAAGGAGGAATAATAATAGGGCTCTTGCTCGGCTCCAAGTCAATACAGAAATCAATGTCATGGTTGGGTGGCATACCTGGAAAATTAGAAGGGTAGACCTCCGTGAACTCAATCACAATAGGCATGGACTCAAGGGGCAGAGAAGCAACGCTAGTATCACGAACATAGGTCAAGTAGGCCAAACACCCCTTTTTGATTAACTTCGTCACATGAAGAAGAGAGATGATCTTTTTCGGAGTAGGACTTGGAGTACCCCTCCACCCAAGTCTAGGAATCTCAGGCATAACTAAGGTGACCGTCTTGGCATGATAGTCTAAGATCGCGTGATACGGTGACAACTAAGTAATACCCAGGATAATCAAAATCTACCATATCCAAAATCATCAATTCTACCCACGTGTCATACCCTATAAAAGTAACTAAACATGACCGAAAAACGCAATCGACCAAAACTGAATGTCCCATTGAAGAATACACATGAATAGTCATATGAAAACGATCACTAGTCAAATCCCAACCAAAAGAATGATATGTAGAAACATAAGAGAAAGTCAACCTAGGATCAAACAAGACTGAAGCCGGTCGATGATGAACAGAAATAGTACCTGAGATCACAACATCAATTGCCTCAGCTTAGGCCTACCTGAAAAAGCATAGCAATGCGCCCTACCGTGGCTACTCTGGCCATAATGCGCTTCTTTTTGGGAGACCTAGGAAACACCCCAACCTGACTGCTGTCCACTCATCGATGAATGAGAACCACCACGGCCTGAATGAGCATCGCGTCTTACTGAAGAACCACCACAGCCAATAGATGGTGCCAGAGTCCTCAGGGTCAAAAATCGAAAACCCTGTTGGGACCCACTCTGTCTAGGTCTAGTGCAGTTTCTCATCAGGTGATTGGGGTCACCATATACATAACAATACGTGGGAGCTGGAGACTGATATAAAGAAGCTGATGAACTAGAGGAACCACCTCGGTCACCTAGTCGGGAGTAAGATCCAACATGAGACTGTCAGACCCCTATAATAGTTGGGTCTAGAAGGACCACTAGAAGATACTTGCAATGTAGATTGAAGGAGGCAGCTGGGGGCTGACTCATAGGGCATGGAAAACTATCCCCGACCCCTATAACTAGAACCACTAAAACCATCATGCTGACATGGCCTCTTCTCACTATATCCTCTGAAAGAATGAGCCATGGTAGACTCAACACTCACGGCATGGTCAATGACTACCTGTAAAGATGAACCTTGGGCCACAAGCTGGAGACAAGCAATATGGAGTGGAAGCACAAGTCTACCAACAAATCTACGAACCCAATACGCCTCTGTATGAATCAACTGGGTTACATACCTAGCCATAGGCAAAAATCTGGCCTTATACTCTGATACAAACATCCCTCTCTGCTGCAAATGGGAGAACTCGTCTCTGCGCTCATCCCTCAAAGTACGCGGCACGTACTTCTCTAAGAAGGCCTGATAGAACTAGGTCCAGGTGAGTGGAGGTGCATCAATAGGTATGCACTCAATATAATTCCTGTACCAAGTTTTCGCGTCGCAGCGAAACTGAAAGGACATATAATCCTCATCGAGTGACTCCACAATGCCCATATTGTAAAGCCTCTCATGCATCTCCACTATGAACTCGTAAGCATCCTTGCAGTGCGTGCCGAACAATCTAGGCGGCTCCATCTTCAAAAACTTGCCGACGAGGTCCTGATCCCCAGCTGTCAGAGTCTGAGCAGCCACTGGTCTGGGAGCACCCTTAGGGACTGGAATACCATCTATGCATAGGGCCATGGAAGTAGCAGGAGACATCCCCATAGTCTAGCCCTGCTCGAAAGTCCGTAAGCCCTCTCTAGTCTGGGAACCACCACCAGGCGTAGTGGCACCGCCTGTGCATGCTGCCCATTCAGATTTAGAAGTATTCTGGCTGTAATATCCTAGAAGGCGGCATCTGACTTACCTTCAGGGTGGGTCTGAGCTAGCGCCACACCTCTTCTTACTCCATGTGCCCTCTCAGGTAGGTGCTCCGACTGCTATGCTGGCAAAGGCTCCGGAGAAGCTGATCGTGCCCATCTCTATCAAATTACAGAGGCCCTACCCCTAGCTAGTGCGGCTTCACGGCCTCTAGCCTAGCCACGGCCTCTCGCTTGTCCTCGTTCCTTAGTGCCTGCACCATTTACGAGCTCGAGCACCTTAACCCTCACTATGGTGGCGTATGTTTTCACCATCTGTGAGAGAATAGAAATTATTCAGATACCAATTTGAATAAAGTAGCATGAAAAAATGAAAGAAAGTGAAGTTTTCTAAAAGTCCTATAGTCTCTCGCAGATAAGTAAGGAACTCATCATATAGATCCGCAAGACGCTACCAAACATGCTCTTGTACTTATAGACTAAGGTAACTGTTATAGCCAGTGCTTTGTACGTTCGGGTATTTCGAGGGAGTCGTGGTAAGTTAAGGGCAAGACCATTTTCCAAAATTATTTTAATATACAAGTTGTTTATGAATATTATTTATGAACATTATTAGAATGGAAATATTGATAAAGGCAAAGGGTAAAAAGGGAAATTCGCAAAATGGCCCATGGTAATATTGTGGAAGGCTAGGGGCAAAACGGGAATTTCACACAATGTTCAAGAAAATTCTTGAAAGTGCTACTTGGCCGTGTGGTATATAGAGTGGGACCCACCCATGGCCATGTGTCCATACTCTTACTTGAGGGGCCTAAGTATATATATAGACAAGTGGTGGAAGAAAATATACATATTTGTCTTCTAAATCTAGAAGATTGGAGAAGAAACAAAAAAAAAAAAAAAAAGAGGGAGCTAAAGGCATTCGGCCATGGCTCCAAAAATGGAAGCCATGGAAGATGATCAAAATAAATTATTTCTTCTAGCAATCTAACTAATTGAAACGTCCTCTTTAACATGGAGTGATTGTTGGAGAAACTAGAGCACTTGTTGTGCAAGTTGGGAACCTAGCCGAGCAAGAAGAGCTAAGTGAAAAAGGTATGTATTCAATCTTCTTTCATGTGTTATGGATGATTGTGAGTATTTTAGTATGTAGAAAAGGATGAAATTCATGAAATATGGGTATGTTGGTGGTGGCCGAATATAGTAGTGTCATGTATAATAGATGAAATGATTTTATTTAGCATTTTGATTGTTGTTGTGTTGTGGATTTTATGATGTTAAATGAAGATTTAATGATTGGAAATGAAGTTGTAATCGTTTGTGGATTGCGGAAGAAGGTAATGTGATATTAGTATGGTTCCTTATAATTATACGAATAGAGTTGCTAATGTGTAAGTTGTAAATATAATTCATGAATTTGCAAGGTGAGACATGTGGTTGGAAGATTGTAAGTTGGGTTATTGTGTTTGAATTTGAAAGAAGGAAATGTGCTGTTATTGTCCTTATTGAATTTGGAAGGCTTTGGGTGGAGTAGAATGTTAATTGGGTTGTCTTGCATATTATGAGAATTGAATTGAATATAAATGGAATGCCGTTGAATCGTATGAAAAAGGTTGTTAATGTTAGAATGTATTTGGATTGATTGTTGAAGTTGTTAGTATGATTGTTGGTAATATTGTTGATAATTTGGCCGAGTTGAATTCTCGGATTGTTGATTGTTGACCGAGTTAGATTCTCGGGGGTGGTGTGTTTACAGGGGAGATGCCGCCGAAATTTCGGTAGAATATAAGTAAATTTATGTGAGAAACTAAGGCAAGTATATGACGACGAATCTATTGATTGTATATTCTTTTGAATGTAGACTAGCAAGCGTGGATAAATAAGCGGAGCTAATAGGACGTGGAGCAGGTATGTAAGGCTTACCTTTCTTTCCTTTTGCATGATCTTTATGAAATTAACAAATGACATATATGTATTATTTCAAAGAACGTCCCATTCATAGAGCCACTAGGATGGCTAGTATTCTTAATTTCCATAAGCCGTTTCATGCGATTTTGATCTGTATCTATGATGTCCGAAGATCTATTGGATATGTTGCCCAATTAGCACTCGAGAGATAAGTGATGTGATTAATGTCTTGATGTGCAAATAGAAGCCCGTCCGATTATTCTGTTAAGTCTTGATACATTACAATATGTACATATGATTCCAAAAGTTCTATTTGATTTGATCCATAACGATATCCGATAAGTACTTGACATGATTATGGCTTTGATTTCCCAAAAATAGCTTCTGAAACGCTTATATAACGTTCTGTACTTCAAACACTCATAACTTTCTTATACTAAGTCGGATTGACCCGGAACTTGTTTCTGAGCCTTTAGGGGTCGGTAAGTATACTTATCTATCGAGTCTTGATTTATGTGCATTTAGTTTCTCACTACTCTGCTCGTGCATATGTCATGATCTCCTTCGCCGAGTCCCGGGCCGGTATGCATCGTGCGTATGGTTCGCCGGGTCCCCCGCTTGAGGGCCGGGTGCCATATATGTATTCCGGAGTTAGATGTGTTACGGTGTTATGATGTGTTTATGGTTCGCCGAACCATATATGATGTGATATTATCATGTGTGACGGAGATTATGGAGCAAATCTTCTGGAGTATGATGTGTGTGGCGCCAAAGGCAGGGTGGCGCCACGTTCCCCGGGTTCCGCAATGGACCGGATACCGTTCTTGGCATGCATGGTTTGTGTTTCCAGTAAGTGTTTTTTTATTACTTTGCATATCGTGCTTACTTTCTGTTCTAATCTTCTGTACTATTTATTCTGCTTGTGATTCTGTTCATATTACTCTATGCTTTACATGCTCGGTACATATTCCGTACTGACCCCCTTTCTTCGGGGGCTGCGTTTCATGCCACGCAGGTACGCCCAGATGAGTAGAAGACTTTGCTAGGAGGTGTTTCAGCGAGATTGGCGAACTCCACTTCCTTCTGGAGTGTTGCCGAGTCAGACTGTATATAAGCTGTGATTTCTGATTTGTGTTAGAGACTTTGTAGACAGGGTCGTGGGTACAAAACATCAGTTTCGTAAGCGGCTTCATCAGCCGATGTGACATTTTGTGATATGTTACAGATTTTATATGATTATAGATTTGGTTTGATTTGAGAACGATAGAAAGAAAGTTTCTGAAAACCTTACTTTGTGTTTTATGCTTATCTGATTTGAAAGTCCGAAAAGAGTATGTATGTAATAAGAGTCAGAGGGTTCGCTCGGCTCCGAATGTGGGGTCGGGTGCCCATCACACCCCGGTACGACTAGGGTGTGACAAAGTGGTATCAGAGCAGGTTTGTCCTAGGGGTTGTCTGCAAAGTCGTGTCCAGTAGAGTCCCTGTTTATGGTGTGAAGCGCGCCACATTTATAAACAGGAGGCTACAGGGCATCTAGGGATTGTTGACCTTCTTTATGTCTTAGATCGTGCGATAGAGCCAAGCCATAGGAAATGAGATTTCTTATGTAAGTCTTACATACGACGGAAGAAGGTAAGTGGCGACATGGAAAGTCATAGGGGTAAGTATTGACATATTTGTTCTGTTACCTGAAGATTGGAAGCTCTGGGTGGCTGGAATGTGCCGTATGATGGTATGCCCTGTGAGGCATTGTTGGTACTCGCTGTGTGCAGGTTTTGAATAGTAAGGATTGTAATAGATACTCTGTTGAAATTTTTCGAAATCAGGTCATTTAATTAAGTACCCCTAACCGGAAGAAGCATGGAAAGGAAACATCGTAAATAGACAATAAGCGGGATGAGTTGTTTCAGAAAGGTTATGGATTTGGAATGACACGAAGAATAATAGCGAGAAGGACGATTAGCAGTCCAGAGGATTAAAATGGATAACATCCGAGGCTCAGTAGAAGCAAGTTTTGTTGGAGAATTCGGAGGAAGTCGACGATCAGTTTTGCTGTAGACTATGATGTAAGAACACTGAGTGGAAATCCAAACAGGCTGGTAACCGAGTATGTATAAGTAATGGCGATAAAGGCACGTTCGCTACCATCAGGAATCTGGAAGTCCAGGACAGGAAGTAGTCATACACACAGGCGGAAGGTGAATATTGAGGATCGAAAAGGGCAAAACGGTAATTGTAAAAGAAAGGACGTGTTACGAGAGTGTCCTCGATTTGCTCCAGATCATGTAATAAAGGTCATGCGAGGAGGTGGACGCGATTATATCAGCATTAAGGCACCGGATTCCACCAAAGTTTCGAGGTTAAGCGTGCTAAGGCGAGAGAAATATTGGGATGGGTGACCCCCTGGGGAAGTATGCCAGAAATCCTAAAGATTTAGACGTAAGAGACAAATGAAAAGCTAGAGTAACCTGAGGGAAAGCTAGAGTATATGGGATGGTTGGAGGCCATGAGAGGTCGCGTAGGACGAGACAGACTAGATCGGTAAAGGGAAAGAAAGTGCATTACAGCTTTGGAATTATGATAGGCTTGAATAGCGTTTGGAGATATTTTGTGGGCAAGGTAGTAGTGATTATACATATATATGTATGAATGTGTACGATATCCCACATGTGAATATATTGGTGGGCATGTGATGTGTGTCCCAGCGACCGGTGCTGCGGTGTGGAAGGCCTCAATCGAGCAAGGGTGCCGAAGTTCAAGTAACAAGAAAAGATATGGTACAAGTATTATAAGATAAGCTGATGTCGTTTTCACTACAGACTAAGATTGGAGTGTCTAATGCAACAATATTTGGAAAAGAGAGAGAGTGAGTTAATGGAAGACAAGGATATCAAAAAGGACGGGAAAAGTGGAAAGTAAGAAAACTCAGTGAGAGAAGCTACCGACAAATCACGGGATGACTTTGGCAAAAATTCAAAGATAGGCACGTGAAAAGGATAGAGTATGGTAATATGGAACAAGAGAGGAGTGTGTGAGATTCGAGAACCAATTTCAATAAGTGGTACCGAAGGAATGGTGACTATGACGAGGAATGTGAAGCAAGAAAAGAATGATTAGGCCTTGCGACGATGCTAGGAGATTTAGGTCCTTGAAAGGTATATAAAGGAATAAAATGTGTAGCTATATTAAGGTGGTTGCCTCGGACATGGGAATGCTTTCCTGAAAGGATGACTTGGGAATAAGACGGATTTACGCGTTTAAGGTAAAGTTTCAGGAACTTCAAGGCCGATGCCATAAAGGACAAAAGAAGAAGAGTGTTCGAGGAGGGAGAAAACTAAGGAAGGTTAAGGATGAAAGTAGGAAAAATATACAAATGGGTTGGTCAAAAGAAGAGGAGAGTGTTTCGGCGCCAGGCAATTGGAAAATCTTTAATTGTAGAAGTAAGAAGGATACCTTAACGAGTTAGCGGCAGAAACCCAATTACGCACCAAGGAAAGAACAAGTATGATGGGTCGACACTGTGATTGGAAAAAAAATTAATGGTATGGAATAAGAAATCATGCGAAGTCTGAAGGTTTTGACCTTAGCAGAAATGGAAATGAAATGCAAGGAACGTGCGTGGGAAGCCGCTCAGTCATAGCATCATAAATATAGTTAAAGGTTCGATGAGCAAGGATAGAGAAAGTGTAAACTGTAAGGATTTTGTGCTAAGAGCAAAAGTAGCAGGACGCTCGAGACAACATGGATGCACAACTGTAACACTAACGCATAGTTAAGAAGACTTACGAGTATGTGAATTAAATGGGTGAAAGGATTAATAGTGGACAAAATGATGATATAGACAGAAAATGAAAAGAAAACTTATAGTAAGAAGTTTCGGAATGTTATGCACAGAATTGGAAAGAAAGATGAGGAATAAGGTAATTATCGTAGACGAAGGTACTCGAATACTGTTGGCGTACAAGGAGCCCCGTTAAAAAGGGGGGGGGAGAACATATTATATTGGACTTAAAAGGATATCTGAAAGAAGTAGAAGCTGACACGAAGGGAAAGTATAGAAGGCACCTTAAGAGAATGCTTCATGCCAACATGAATTATGATATGTTTATGCTACAATTTGAATCCCTCACATCGGGCAAATTGGCGCCGTACCTAAGGAGGCAGCGACATGTTTTAAGGGGTAACAGAGGGAGAAAGAAAGATCTACAAGCTAAACTCACGAAGGATAATGAAGAGAACGATAAGACTCAAAAGATATTTTGGATGACAACTACTGTTATAACGAAAGTATCGACAATTGGTAGTCTGAAATTTTTGAAAGGAAGAAAGGACGCAGTGCCTGTGAATGAAATAACAGGATTCGTTGGATACTAGGAAATAGTTCATGGACCATTAATTATACGAAACATGAGAAGATACGCTATGAAATTATATGAACCATCGATGTGAAGTGATGCTCGATCATATTTATAAGGAATCCACACCGAACAGCCAACAAGGAATAACGATGGATGAAACGAACGCCAACACAAAGAAATCAAAGACAGGTATACTTGTGTCGAGAAATGTGAGAGAAGGGAATAAAAAAAAGCCTAAGTAAGAACTCGAAGATGTTGCGAATTAAGAAGCTAAGTGAATTTGGATCGTAAGTTACCATAAGTGTGACTGGACTGCGAAGGATGATAAATGGTAAAGAAACATTACGCACATACGTTTTTGGACAAATATTTAAAATGAAAGATTAAAAAGAGATAGTGACAAGACATAAAGAAACAGGGGCAAAGAAAAGAGACAGCTGAATATTTATAGCAAGATAAGCGAGACTACAATATCGTAGATAAAATGAGAGCAAGGAATAGCCTGTGACCATATCGGATCATCAAGTGAAGATTACGTACAAAAGATGTGGCTTTTGCTAAGGTATTGTGATAAAACAGTAACAAAGAAGAGGTGACCTGGGAAGGACAAGGATACTAACTTGATACAGTGGATTAGAAAACCCATGACACGGGATGAGGATTCATGTAAAGACTGAGAAGTTCGATTATAAAGGAAAGTAGGGTAAAAGATAAGGAATGGGCACGAAGAAAAGGACAACTATAAAAGGGACCCCCCGAAGTATTATAAGACCCCATAAGATCAGTTGAACATTCGAGGACGAATGTTCTAAACGGAGGGAGGATGTTATAGCTCGTGCTTTGTACGTTCGGGTATTTCGAGGGAGTCGTGGTAAGTTAAGGGCAAGACTATTTTCGAAAATTATTTTAATATACAAGTTGTTTATGAATATTATTTATGAACATTATTAGAATGGAAATATTGAGAAAGGCAAAAGGTAAAAAGGGAAATTCGCAAAATGGCCCATGGTAATATTGTGGAAGGCTAGGGGAAAAACGGGAATTTCACACAATGTTCAAAAAAATTCTTGAAAGTGCTACTTGGCTGTGTGGTATAAAGAGTGGGCCCCACCCATGGCCATGTGTCCATACTCTTACTTGAGGGGACTATGTATATATATAGACAAGTGGTGGAAGAAAATATATATATTTGTCTTCTAAATCTAGAAGATTGGAGAAGAAACAAAAAAAAGAAAGAAAGAGAGAGGGAGCTAAAGGCATTCGGCCATGGCTCCAAAAATGGAAGCCATGGAGGATGATAAAAATAAATTATTTCTTCTAGCAATCTAACTAATTGAAACGTCCCCTTTAACATGGAGTGATTGTTGGAGAAAGTATAGCACTTGTTGTGAAAGTTGGGAACCTAGCCGAGCAAGAAGAGCTAAGTGAAAAAGGTATGTATTCAATCTTCTTTCATGTGTTATTGATGATTGTGAGTATTGTAGTATGTAGAAAAGGATGAAATTCATGAAATATGGGTATGTTGGTGGTGGCCGAATATAGTAGTGTCATGTAGAATAGATGAAATGATTTTATTTAGCATTTTGATTGTTGTTGTGTTGTGGATTTTATGATGTTAAATGAAGATTTAATGATTGGAAATGAAGTTGTAATCGTTTGTGGATTGTGGAAGAAGCTAATGTGATATTAGTATGGTTCCTTATAATTATAAGAATAGAGTTGCTAATGTGTAAGTTGTAAATATAATTCATGAATTTGGAAGGTGAGACACGTGGTTGGAAGATTGTAAGTTGGGTTATTGTCCTTATTGAATTTGGAAGGCTTTGGGTGAAGTAGAATGTTAATTGGGTTGTCTTGCATATTATGAGAATTTAATTGAATATATGTATTATTTCAAATAACGTCTCATTCTTAGAGCCACTAGGATGGCTAGTATTCTTAATTTCCATAAGCCGTTTCATGTGATTTTGATCCGTATCTATGATGTCCGAAGATCTATTGGATATGTTGCCCAATTAGCACTCGAGAGATAAGTGATGTGATTAATGTCTTGATGTGCAAATAGAAGCCCGTCCGATTATTCTGTTAAGTCTTGATACGTTACAATATGTACATATGATTCCAAAAGTTCTATTTGATTTGATCCATAACGATATCCGATAGGTACTTGATATGATTATGGCTTTGATTTCCCAAAAATAGCTTCTAAAACGCTTATAGACCGTTCTGTACTTCAAACGCTCATAACTTTCTTATACTAAGTCGGATTGACCCGGAACTTGTTTCTGAGCCTTTAGGGGTCGGTAAGTATACTTATCTATCGAGTCTTGATTTATATGCATTTAGTTTCTCACTACTCTGTTCGTGCATATGTCATGATCTCTTTCGCTGAGTCCCGGGCCGGTATGCATCGTGCGTATGGTTCGTCGGGTCCCCCGTTTGAGGGCCGGGTTTCATATATGTATTCCGGAGTTAGATGTGTTACGGTGTTATGATGTGTTTATGGTTCGCCGAACCATATATGATGTGATATTATGATGTGTGACGGAGATTACGGAGCAAATCTTCTGGAGTATGATGTGTGTGGCGCCAAAGGCAGGGTGGCGCCGCGTTCCCCGGGTTCCGCAAGGGACCGGATACCGTTCTTGGCATGCATGGTTTGTGTTTCCAGTAAGTGTTTTTTTAATTACTTTGCATATCGTGCTTACTTTCTGTTCTAATCTTCTGTACTATTTATTCTGCTTGTGAATCTGTTCATATTACTCTATGCTTTACATGCTCAGTGCATATTCCGTACTGACCCCCTTTCTTCGGGGACTGCGTTTCATGCCACGCCGGTACGCCCAAATGAGCAGAAGACTTTGTTAGGAGGTGTTTCAGCGAGATTGGCGAACTCCACTTCCTTCCGGAGTGTTGCCGAGTCAGACCGTATATAAGCTGTGATTTCTAATTTGTGTTAGAAACTTTGCAGACAGGGTCGTGGGTACAGAACATTAGTTTCTTAAGCGGCTTCATCAGACGATGTGACATTTTGTGATAGATTACAGATTTTGGTTTGATTTGAGAACGATAGAAAGAAAGTTTCTTAAAACCTTACTTTGTGTTTTATGCTTATCTGATTTGAATGTCCGAAAAGAGTATGTATGTAATAAGAGTCAGAGGGTTCGTTCGCTCGGCTCCGAATATGGGGTCGGGTGCCCATCACACCCCGGTACGACTAGGGTGTGACAGTAACATAGGACTCTGATACTAACTTGTCACGTACCAAATCGGGGAACGTACGGAGATCTACCCTTTTCCCACTTGGTAGGTGAACCCGTCCCTTAATCAGCATTCAAACAAGAATAAAATAACCCAACCAATATAAATATCTAACAAGCCTAAAATAGATAAGTAATTTAGTGTGAAAAAATTACATCAATCCCAAACTCTGGTCTACGACGTACAAGAGCCTCTACATAACTAAAAGTTTGAATATATAGTGTTGACACTAAAATTTTTACCTCCCATAATTTATTTTAATTATCCAGAGTCCTTAGATATCAAATGGAGCTAAATATGTCTTTTTTATAAGCCAAAATGATTTTACAAAATTGTTGCGACAATATTTTGCCATTTCATTTGGAAAAGTAACTTCAAATATATACTGTAAAATATTTAGAAAATTATTCACTTAGTTTTTCATAATTAATATGAAGCATTTTCCATGTTTAATTAGAATACAATTTAAAAAAATTATTTATTAATTGTTAAAATTATTTAAGGTTAATTAGCAAGTATTTTACTCTGTTTAATCTAAGGGATCTGATAAATTAAATAAGTTAGTCACCTTACTTCTCAAATTTTAAATCAATGCATAGTCAATTTGCATTTGTGCAATTTGAAGATTAATCATAATTAATTAAATGCTTAATTATGGTTACATCTATAAATTGCTTACTATGTGATTAATTGCGCCCACAATTGAAATAATCAGCCGTTGGTTAATTTTGGCCTTAATTGAAATAGCCAATTTCCTTGGTTTAAATCAATAAAGGTCATAATTGCAAACTTGAGTTTATTGCGTAATTAGCCGAGTAATTATTTTGGCCAATTGGTTAAACAATTGTGTTTAATCATGATTAAGGAATTTAAATTAATTAACTTCCTTAATTGTGGTTATTTATTTAACCAAGAGTTAAGCCCTGTATGTATACACATGTATACATAGATATACATCTGTATAATGTATATCATTTATTTACAAGAGTGTATATATATATATATATATATATATATATATATATATATATATATATATATATATATATATATATATCAAACCCCCAATTTTCTTTTAAATTGGCCAGGCCCAGTCCAATAAGTACCTGACCTGGCCCAATTGTATGTTAAAGGGGTAAAACCCCTTCTGTTTTCCTCATTTTTCCTTTAGGCCAAACAACCCCTTTAGAGTGACAAAGGATTTCTCTTCAAAAAGAAACCCTAGCCACCTCCTTCTTCACCTTCTCTATCCTCGTCACAAGGCTAAAAATGGCAATCTCATGGGCCCGTGTAGTGATATGGCTTCTGTAGCGCAGAGAATGGCAAAAGCATTTCTTGCTCTTCCATTTCTCAAGCAAAATACCATGGTATAATCTCACCATTTTATTCACTTTTTCTATGTTTCACAATGGATAAGACTTAAACCCTTAGTTATATTTGTTTTCATTTTTGAATGGGTGATTGTTATTGGTTTATGGAGAACCATGCGGATTGACCTTGTATGAGTCGAATCCGACCTTTGATTTCTCCTTTACCTTCAATCTGGCCCATTGATTGTTATTTGAAAGTTGATTTTTCAAAAAATGTTGAAAGTCCCACATCGATTTGGGGCTAGGGTTTATGAGAAATGGGGTTCTATATAAAGAACCCCTACCTTTTTCATTTGACATACCTGACAAGCTTGAAAATTCACTTAAGCTTAAAAATTCGATTAACCTAGGGTTAGCATTTTATTTCTTAAAACCTTTACCTAATCAAAGAGTAGTCTAAAATTATATTTTTTTCTTATGTGTTTGTAGCTGAGTATTGGTGTGGAGGAACAAAGGAATATTCCCAGGCCCATTCGCGATTCAAGTATGCGCACTCAAAAGGTAATGCTTCTCTCTTTTAGTTATTTTTAGTATCTTTACTTGCTTTAGTGTTTATGTGTGTTACTTTTTAGTTAGGGCATATTTATGTATGTTTAAATTCATGTTTCATCATGCTTATATGTGTTAGTTGTTAATTTAGCGTTTGTTTAGTTAAGTTTAGTGTGCTAGTTTTTAATTTAGTCATGTATATGCATGTTTTAATTCCGAGAAAATAGCCAAATGAGCCCCTAACGTTTGGCCAAAATTTCAACTAAACATTCAACCTTTGCGGGGATCCTATTACCCCTCTGGACTAAGTTAAAATAGAATATATTGCTCCCTAAATGCTGAGGTGGCAAATAAAGTGTATCTCACTCTCTCAAAGAGAGTGAGAGGCACAAATAAATTATTAAATTTTTACTTTTATACGTATATTTTATTTAATATTAACTTTTTGAATTTGTTAAATCAATCCCTTTCTTTTTGTTTTTCTTTTTCCCTAAAACATTCTCCTCCTCTAACGTTTCATAGCTGTCGCCGCCGACCCTTCACTGCGGAGCTCCGGCAAAACCATCCAAACTCACCGCTGCTGCCCCTTTTCTCCTCCTCTTCTCTCTCTCTCCTTCCTTTTCTCCATCACCACCGAGAACTCATAGCTCCAGCGAGCTTCACCCCTAACTGCTCTGGCGAGGAGCCTCTCTCATCTTTTTTTTTCCTCGACCAACTAAGGACCCCAACTCCGGTGAAGTACAACATCCCCCACCACCACAACGACACCACCAATCCCCATCTTCACGAACCCTCAACAATTCCTTTTACCAAAATGTTCAGTAAAAAGGAATCCAAATTTTATAAATGAGTATGGAAAGAGTTTCCAACACTCAAGCTTTTCCCCTTGATTGGGAATTTTTCTTTCTAGATTTCCCAAATCAAATTTTAAAAAAAAAATCAAAAAAAACTGAAAATCCAAAAAAAAAAAAAAAAAAAAAATTCACTGTTTGAATTTTGAAATAAAAAATATTCACTCTTGTTATTTTTTGTAAACATGGAGAACTCCTGGAAGTCAAAATTGGTGGAAAGCCATTATATCACCATGGAAAGCCATTGAGGTTAAATCTCCATGGGAAGCCATTAAAGAAAGCTTCAAAGCTTGGCTTGAAAATTGAAAAATTTCTTGAACCCAAATAGAGTTGTAGGAACACAGGTTGAATTCTGGAAAAAGACAGTATGATTGAAGATGAAATTGACTGTGTGTGTGTGTGTGTGTTAATGGAGGAAAGGTTAAAAAAAATTAATTGAAATTTCCAGGTGTCAAGCGCGTGCGCTTCACCAGCAACCACATATGTGGGTTGACTTTTTAAGGGGGTAAATATTATATTTTAAATTAGTCCAGGGGGGTAATAGGGACCCCCCCCCCCCCCCCGCGCGCGCGCGCGCAAAGGTTGATTGTTAGTTGGGATTTCGGCCAATCGTTAGGGGCTAATTTGTCTATTTTCGCTTTAATTCCTTTTTAGTATTATGTGGACTTTTTTAAGTCTTGCTTAGCTATGTCTAGTGTGGTTTTGCTTTTGGTTAGTAATTTAGCCTTTATTTTATTGTTGGATAATGTTATGATATTATTAGTTCAGACCTCAGGTCATGTTTAGTTATTACCTTCCTTGTTTTAAAGGCGGTTTATGCCCTCTAAGGTGTTCATGAGCATAATCACATGTATGCTAGTTCATCAAATGGTTGTTATATGCATTTAAAAGCATGCCTAGTGAGACTAAATATTTAGTTAAGTAAGATAAGGGTAAACTGTGATGTATAGTGGTTTGGACATCCAATGTTATGATTAAATTAAGTAATATCTGGTATAATGATAAAGTATTATTGACTTTGTATATTCATAGGCCTTTTTACATCACTTTGAGGTTTAAATATGTACTACCTTCATTGGTCTGAAAGTGTGATTCTCAAAACATTTAGTTGCTTTATATGATAGCATCCCTGCTAAGATAATTTACCTTTTTAGCTTAATTACTGAAGCTTCGTGCAAGAATTTGATGTCATATGCTAAATCAGTGATAAGAGAACTTAAATGAGTTAATGTTCCTATAAGAATGATAGTTTAAGCCCCCCGCAAGCCTGTTAATCCCTTTATCTGTCAAGAACGTGTTTTGTTCAACACCCTGTACTGTTTGATCTATTCTTTAATCTGATAGAATGCTTATGTTGTTCTTAATAGTTAAGGTTCATGTAAGTGGTAATATGTGTTTGCCTGGGATTTTAAAAGCAAGATTCAGGCATGTATACATGGTTAATAATTGGTTTAGAATATGAACTTGAGTGCATTTGTTCTAATCTAATATTGACATTCTCTATATGGGTTCAGTTTGGGTCTGACTTCTCTTAATAGTGGTTAAGGTGTTAATATCTTGAGTTTGTGAGATTGATAGTCCAAATGCCTATAGTCCCTATACATGGATTGATTGCTAATTTTTTCCTTCTCTTAGAACATGCCAAATTTTCTTGCGTTTGACTTATCCTATATTTTTCTCGATGTGTTTTGAACTGGTATACCTCGAGATGTACTTAGTATACCAGTCTTGGTAGACATTAAGTGTATACTAGGTTGTATATTTATGTATATTTTCATGTATACCATATATAAACCTGTGTATATGGTGTAAATCCTATTTGTGGTCAACTTAGCTATAGTTCGGCGATATATCTTGTGTATGTCAGTCGTATATCATATGATTAAGAGTTGTTCTTGGGCCTGTTATGTATTTTATAGGTGAACTGCGGAGCTCATTTGGGCAAGTTATGAAGTATTAGCATATGTTTGGTCTCTTTGGACCATTTTTTTTCAGTTCAGTTATTGCATGGGCCTATTTTCTTATCTGAATGTTTTGTTTTTGTCACGCCCCAATTTCGCAGTGACACAACCGGCACCCGAAGCCAAACTAGACCCGAGCGAACCACTCTAAATCTGAAACTCCGGGGAGTGACCCCCAACTTAAACTGATAATGTCTAATCTGGAGATACATAAATATAGTGACTATCTCGTCTGAACGGGGCGCACACCCAAAATATATATATAACTGAGCAAGCCAAGGAGGCTGCTTTAATCATACAAAACCAATAGCATCTAATAGCCATACATGAACCGGTAAGGCTATCACATGACCACACTATATACAGGACTCATCTACAGGCCTCTAGGGAGATGTATGACTGTATCATACGATCTAGAATAAAAAAGAAAAGACTCTAAAGGACCTGGCAACTCCGGACAGAAAAGCAGCTCACCAATCAGCTGATGTCAGATCCTATCTACTTGGGAGGCCTATCAATCTGTCGATCTGTACCTGCAGGCATGAATGCAGAGCCCCTGACCAAAGGGACGTCAGTACGAAATAATGTACCGAGTATGTAAGGCAATGATAACTGAAACTCATCTGGAAATGACACAATTTGGAGGCCAAAGAATGCCCTGAATATCTCACTTGACCTGTCTAATATGAAATGAAATACAATACTCTTATATATATATGTGTGTGTGTGTGTGTGTGTGTGTCACTGACCAAGTGGCCAGGCAGCTGTAAAAATCTCACCGACCAAGTGGCCACGCAATCTGTCTCACTGACCCGTAGGCCAGGCATATCTGTCTCACTGACCCGTAGGTCAGGCATATCTGTCCCACTGACCTGTAGGCCAGGCAAAATAAAAATGTCTCACTGACCAAGTGTCCAAGCTAAAGAAAAATATATATGTAAATCATGTAGTATATCATGCGTATGCTGAAAACACTGATACTGTAACATGTGTTTTCTGTCTTTCTATAAAATCTAGGACATAGGGAGGGGATGTGACCCCTTAGAAAGAGTAACCTAATACTAGGAGACTAGAAAACAATATGACAAGCTCTACTTTGACAAGTCTCGATTCATAAGGTTCATCACGCTCTTACCATATAAGGAAACATGCCAAGAAAAGAAGGAACAACCTTAACATACCTGATTGATCTCCTACCAATTAACCCTTATTCTCCCGAACTTGTAAATTTACATTCAAGAGAAATTATACTATCGTTACACTTATCGCCATGTGCCTATCTCAAGTCTTTACACCAAACTCCTTTAGAATCTGCTAAAATTCGGGTAGCATCTCCCCTGTTTATATCCCTAGCCCGAAATCATAATTTCAACAACCAACACAACAACAACAACAACAACAACAACACTAATTACATCATCCTCAATACCAAAATATTCCATAAAACATCCCACACGATGTTTATCCAATTTTTCAATCAACAAATCCATTATATGACTATTTAATAACTTTATCTCCACAATTAAACCTAAATCAATACCAGTAAAGAAGGATTCATAGCTTACTCCAGCTAGAACATACCTCTAATATTCCCCATGAATTTTAGCCAAGAATTATCGCAATACGATATTATAATCGCAACTATATGCTGTCGGAACCTGAATTTGGAGGTTATACTTAATTCTGTCTAAAATTCGATGTTGGGAAGTTGTGGGAAATTTTAAGGATATTTGGGGATTTTTCTGGGTGTTTGGATGAAGAAAGGAGGGTGTTACACCTCGGAAATTCTGTAATGTGTTGCCTTGTGGATAGGCTAATGTGGGCTTAAGGTGATTATGAAATCCCTACGGGGTTAAGCGAAGGATTAGATAGCTTGAGGTTCATACAATAAGATTTTGAAGTTCTATGAATGTGTGAAGTTTAGTTTGTTGAAGGGAGCGAAATGAAAGTCGTGTTCGGAAAGGTTCCGCTATGATTGAACTAATATTCATGTGGTGATGTTTAAAGAGCTGCTATAGAGCCTATTGTATGGTTAATGAAGTATTATACAAGTGTTAACAAGGTTCAACAATGATTGGAGATCGAACGAAACGACGGAAACCATTTAAAGGAAGTGGAGTTATACGACCACTTATACGGTCCATATAACTTTATATGGTCCGTATAAGGTGTCCGTATAACTCCCAGAAGGGAGATGGTTTTCTAGTTGGTGAACCACGACCATTTATACGGACCGTACAATACTATACTGACCGTATAAGTGTCCGTGGAAGTCCCGACGGGCAGATTTTTAGTGTTTGTATAAATAGATGCCTTGGGTTCTTTTACTTCATTTTTCATATTCTACAAGTGTTGAGAGCTCAAAAACCCTTCTCTAAGCATATTCCACTCAAGTCCAAGAGAACACAAAGGTCAAAGACTAGAATCAAGTGTTTATGTGTTAGAAAGCTTCCAAAGGTTAGAAGACCACAAGAAATTCCATTGGAGGAGAACTAGGGTTTAGTTCAAGTGAAGTATTTACACTCAAGATTAATTCCCACACCATCTAAGGTAAGTTTTATTGTATTTCAATGTTGTTTAAGGTGTTTGAAAGTTGTAACACTTGGATTGTAGAAGAATATAGAAAATGGGTCTTGAATGTGGGAATAGTGTCATTTTTGAGTAATAGCTTGGGTTGAGTAATGATTCTTGATATGTTATGAATATAATAATGTTATAAATGATATTGATAATATGGAATAGACATTGTATATGAATGAAGGTAATCGTGTGTTATGACCATGGATATGGATGATTGGAAGTGAATTGAGGAATATGGATAATGTGGATGAATAAAGACTATTGTTATGATATTGTGAATGTATTATTGATGTTTGGGACTTGATATATGATATGGAGGAAGTCGTATAAATAAAGGAGATGCTATCCAATTTTCTCTAGTTTTAGTCGTGTATGTTAGCTATCGATTTCAAATGATAGTATAACTCCAGTGAAAGTAGAAACGTGAGCATTGAAGGAGAACGTGCAAGTGATAGAATAGTTGAACGGAAAGGTATGTAAGGCTAACCCTTCTTTCATAAGGCATGGTTCTTTGGCCAAATATCTATTCTTCTATGAGCCTATGATGTCCTCTAAATGATTCTATCTTCAAAAGCTACTAAGCTCATGATTCTCGTTATGTTACGATTATACTAGATTCCTCATATGACGAGTAATCCTATAAAGATAGATGTAATGGACGACGATAATAGGGATAACGGTAATGATGACGATGATAATGGTGATGATGATAATGATGACGAGGATAATAGTAATGATGCTAAAGATGCTTATGAGCTTTTACGTGTATGTGTCTATGTATGACTATTATGGAACCCCGTGCTTATATGGTCGGGTAAAATATATATATATATATATATTTATGTAATGCGCGCACGCCCCTCTGCAGTTGGGTACGGATAACCCTGAAGCCTTGGTAGGGCTAGGTATGTGTAACCCTGAGCCTTGGTTGGCCAGGTATGTATGATAACCAAGCCTAGCCATGGTCGGGTACGTGAAACACCGAAACTTCGTGGTTGGGTATGCTATGTAAATGCTATGTATATTATATATATATGAGTATGAATACGAATACGAATATGATACGAATACGAATTAGAATATGCTTACGAATATGACTATTCATACGAAACGTAAATGAGTACAGATACGAATACGGATGTATGTACACAATCTCACATTAGAAATGGAAAGTCCCTTTCAAAACCAAGTAAGTGCTTCTGACGATGATACTACTATCTTCCATCTTATGCTATTTCTTATGTTGCTTATTATGCTCCTATAATGATGTTGATCATGCTTTACATACTCAGTACATTCTTCGTACTGACGTCCTTTTGTTTATGGACGCTGCGTCATGCCCGCAGGTTGCCAGGGAGATAGACTTGATCCATAGCTACATTACTCAGAGAATACATAGCGGAGCTCCATTTCATTCGGAGCTATAGCTTTTGGTATTGTTTCTTTTGTTTACATATTTATGGGCATAGAGGGGTCCTGTCCCGCCTATTTGATATGACATACACTCCTTAGAGGCTCGTAGACATGTGTATATGGTTAGATGTGTTTGGCCTTATCGGCCTATATTTTAGATGCCATTTTCTTAGCCTCGTCGGCTTATGTACATTGCTATGGGCATTGCTATTAATGGTAATATGTATATATGTATTGTTGCCCAATGAAAATAGTATGATTGATGGATAGGAAGTATGATTTAATGTGTGGATCACCTAGATGTAAATGTAAAGGTACGTTAAGAGGTGTCCAGGTGGGCTAGCATCGGGTGCTCGTCGCGGCCCTCCGGTTGGGTCGTGAAAAAAGTGGTATCAGAGCAGTTCTGTCCTAGGGTGTGTCTACGAGCCGTGTCCAGTAGAGTCTTGGTTATGGGTGTGTTGCGCGCCATACTTATAAACAAGAGGCTGCAGACATTTTTGGAATGATTGACCTTGTTTCTTCATAAGATCGTGCGATAGAGCTATGACATAAGAACATCTTTTTCCTTGACCATGTTTTAATTATGTATTTCAGAGATGCCTGTAAAGAGAAAGGCTACGGCAGCCCAAAAGGGCAAGACAGTGGCAGAAAAGCGGGCTGAAAGAGCACCGCCAACAGTTGTAGAAGAAAGTGAGTCCCAGAATGCGGCTCAATCTCAGTCCTCCCAGTCAGTGCCAATTTCTGAGGAGCGTGAGGGAGCCTCAGCCCCAGCTCCAGCACCTCTGACCCCTCCACCGGATGATTCAGGCCAAGATGTAAAAAGGCCATTCATTTTCTTACTCAATTGGTTGCTGCCCAGACTCAACGGCAAAGTACTGGGTAAGGTGATAGGGTTGTCAGTGCAAGGGCCCGTGATTTCATTAGCTTGAACCCTCCGGAATTCTGTGGATCAAAGCCGGATGAGGACTCTCAGAATTTTATTGATGGAATGTTGAGGACGCTTCGGTTAATACATGCTTCGGACACCGAATCGGTGGAGTTAGCATCCTATAGATTGAGGGATGTTACGGTTCATTGGTACACGGTTTGGATGGTTTCACGGGGAGCCAATGCGCCTCCCCCAGTATGGCAAGAATTTGTAGATGCTTTCCTTCGACACTATTTGCCTCCAGAGGTTCGGCGAGCTAGAGCCGATAAGTTCTTGAATTTGAGGCAAGGAAGCATGAGTGCTTTAGAGTATAGTCTCCGCTTTAATTCTTTGGCTAGGTATGCTTCGGCAATGGTAGCAGATATGGGTGACCGAGTGCACCGATTTGTGAAAGGCCTATGGCCACATTTGATGGATAGGTGCTTGACTGCGTCCCTTTAGGACAATATGGATATTTCATGCATTCAGGCCCATGCTCAAAACTTAGAAGAAATCCTACAACAACAAAGGAGTGAGTGTGAGCATGATAGGGGACATAGCAAGAGGGCTAGATCTTCGGGTCCGATGAGTGAGTTTAGAGGCGAGCACAGACAGCAGTTCTTGAGGCATTCAGGCCATTCTATGACTAGTGCACCTCACGGTTTTTAGGCCAGAGATTTGATAGATCTACTCATTCTGGACCGAGTAAAAGTTTTTCGGGATCTCAGTTCAGAGGTGATTCGGGTCAGGCGAGGCCACCCGTTCCATAATTCTCCCAGTGTGGGAAGCTACATTGGGGTCCTTGCTAATTAGGTTCAGAGGTTTGCTATTCATATGGTCTGCCAGGCCATATTATGCGTCATTGCCCCTCAATTGGTGGTAGAGGCAGGACCCACCCTTCAGGGTCGGTAGCCGGATATTCATCATCTATACGCCCTATGGGGCAAGGTTTACATGCGCCAGTCGGCCATGGTAGAGGCAGAGGGAGAGCCCCCAGTTCTAGCGGTCCTCAGCACCGTATTTATGCTTTGGCTGGACGCCAAGATCTTGAGTCTTCTCCTGATGTTGCCACAGGTATATTATCGATATTTTCTCATGATGTATATGCTTTGACAGATCTGGGCTCCACATTGTCATATGTTACTCCGTATATTGCAGGTCGGTTTAGAGTCAAACCAGAGTCGATCAAACCTTTTGAGGTGTCTACACCCGTTGGTGAATCGGTAATAGCTAGCCCAGTATATAGAAACTGCATAGTTGTGATTTGTGACCGTCATACTATGATTGACTTGCCTGAGCTAAAAATGGTAGATTTTGATGTTATTATGGGCATGGATTGGTTGGCTTCTTGCTATGCCAATGTTGATTGTAGAATGAAAATGGTTCGTTTCAAATTTCCGGGAGAACCAGTTTTAGAATGGAAAGGGAATACTGCGTCACCAAAAGGTAGGTTTATTTCCTATCAAAAGGCAAGGAAAATGATCATAAAAGGGTGCATTTATTATCTAGTTCAGGTTCAAGATGTAGAAGCTGAACCGCCGACTCTTCAGTCAATTCCCGTAGCGAATGAGTTTCCGGATGTATTCCCGGAAGAGCTTCCAGGCCTTCCTCCCAAGCGGGAGATTGATTTTGCTATTAATGTGTTGCCAGACACTAAGCCTATATCTATTCCTCCTTATAGAATGGCTCCCGCAGAATTGAAGGAGCAATTAAAAGACTTGCTCGAGAAAGGCTTTATTAGAACTAGTTCATCCCCGTGGGGAGCACCCGTATTGTTTGTCCGAAAGAAAGATGGCTCCTTGAGAATGTGCATTGACTATCGGAAATTGAATAAGGTGACGATTAAGAACAAATATCCTCTTCCGAGGATTGATGACTTATTTGATCAATTACAAGGTGCCAAATGGTTTTCCAAGATAGATTTGAGGTCCGGGTATCATCAAGAGAGAGTTAGGGAGAAAGATATCCCTAAGACAGCCTTCAGAACAAGATATGGCCATTTTGAGTTCCGGGTAATGTCATTTGGGCTAACTAATGCACCGGCAGTATTTATGGATTTGATGAACAATGTGTTCAGGCCCTTTCTAGATTTATTTGTGATTGTATTCATCGACGATATCTTGGTGTATTCGAGATCCGAGGCAGAACATGCGGATCATTTGTGTACTGTCCTTAGAGTTCTTCAAACTCAAGAGTTATTCATCAAATTTTCTAATTGTGAGTTTTGGTTGAACTCAGTGACATTTTTGGGGCACATTGTTCCAGCCGATGGTATTCGGGTAGATATCCCAAAGATTGAGGCCGTGAAGACTTAGCCAAGGCCCACAACTCCTACGGAGGTTCGTAGCTTTCTGGGCTTAGCAGGTTATTACAGGATATTTGTAGAAGGTTTTTCCCCTATTTCTACACCACTCACAAAGCTGACACAGAAATCGGCTAAGTTTCAACGGACAAATGCTTGTGAACATAGTTTCTACGAGTTAAAAGATAGATTGACTTCTGCCCCGTCCTGACACTTCCAGAGGGATTGGAAGGTTATGTTGTTTATTGCGATGCTTCAGGCATTGGGATAGGCTGTGTGTTGATGCAACATGGTAAGGTGATTGCGTATGCTTCAAGGAAATTACGGAAACATGAGAAAAATTATCCAACCCATGACCTTGAATTGGCTGCAGTGATTCATGCATTAAAAATGTGGAGACATTACTTGTATGGTGTTCATGTTGATATTTACATAGATCATAAGGGCCTTCAGTATATCTTCAAGCAAAAAGAATTAAATTTGCGGCAGCGACGATTGTTGGAATTGCTAAAAGATGACGATGTTGATATCCTATATCACCCTGGAAAGGCGAATAATGTGGTTGATGCTCTTAGCCGTAGATCCATGGGAAGTTTGTGTGATGTACGACCAGAGAAAAGAGAAATGGCTCGTGAGCTCCAGCAGTTAGCTAGCTTGGGAGTTCGTGTCACGACCCGACTAGGGGCCGTGACGGGTACCCGAGGCTAACCACCGAGCACCACTCATTCCCTTACTTATCATACTCATATCATAATAAAATCATTTCTCAATTGGAAACATAATTACTGTTATATACATAAGCCTTTCGGCTATCAAAATAATACACACATGCCTATATGCATATATACACTTATCAAAATCATGAGACCATACTACCCACAAATACGTATCTACGAGCCTCTACTAGAGTACTAGACATATGGATGGGACAGGACGCCGTCGTGCCCAAAACATACATGTACATACAATAGTAACTCAATGGCACCTCCGGAACAATGGAGTGCTTTCAACACTCTGCTTATCGACTTCTACAAATCTGGGTCGCCTCCCTATCTACCTGTGGGCATGAACACAACGTGCAAAGAAAACGAATGTCAGTACGAATACTGTACTGAGTATTTAAGGCATGAATGAGATGAACATAATAGAGAATCATAGGACATGAGATGAAGACATAACCCGCGTAACTTTTAAAGGAGGAAACCTTTCATGCCTATATCATATATTATCACGATACATATATCATCATAGCTCATACACATTAAACGTTATCCGTATACGACCACGTAGTTGCTAGACAATATCACCTATATATTTTCCGAGGTTTTCCTACATATATCATATTCACGTCTATATCATGTACATATCCATATCATATACATATTTATATCATATACATACCTGGCCAACCAAGGTTTCAGGGTTACACGTACCTGGCCAACCAAGGCTTCAAGGTTATACGTACCTGGCCCTACCAAGGCTTCAGGGTTATATCTACCTGGCCCTACCAAGGCTTCAGGGTTATTCGTACCCAACTGCAGAGGTGCGCTTGCATTACATAAATATATATATATTTTCATATACATTCTACCCGGCCATATAAGCTCGAGGTTTCATAATAGCCATACATAGGCACATATATGCATAAAAGCCCATAAATATCTTTAGTGTCAACACTATTATAATCGTCATAATTATCATCATCACTATCAATATCGTCATTATTATCATCGCATATATCCCATAAACTTATCATAACTTTTCATAGAGCATACATTTGGATTTAAAGACAATCTATGAAAATCGCATCGTATTCGTAGCATGAACTTCATACTAATATCGCATAATAGACTTTATAATCTCTAACTTAGGCTCATCATTACCATAATCGTATCTATAGCATATCTCTTACCCTTATCTCATATGAAATCCTCTATGAACATAGACTCGTAACTTTTCGGAGTATTAGTCGTAGGACATGTATTAGAACTTATAGACAGTCTATAACAATGTCGGGGTGACATAAGGTCGAGAGCCCCCGATTCCATTATGGAGCATTCAAAAGCATTATGCCTCACCTTGAAGGAATTAGCATATAAGGTGAGTGTAGTCAATGAACAGCATCAATGGATCGTAATATGGATTATTAGCCTTGTAGAACCATAATATTATAGGCCTTAGAATCCTTAGACTTAGACTCATCATCATCATTACCGCATTCGTAACATTCCTCTTATCTTATCCCATATGGCTATTCATGAACATAGGCTCTTAGTTTTCTGGAAGGTAGGAAAGTCATGGAGAGGTAAGGGAAATACTATCATAGGAATCATATAAGGATCATTAGCTTCATAGGAATATCATATCATGAGCTTTATGACTTCTAGACTTAGATTCATCATCGGTATCATCATATTGGTAACATATCTCTTTTCTTTGTCTCATATGAAGTTCTTTATACTCGTAGATTCATAGTTCCCAATATGTAGGAAAATAATAGAGAGATAGGCGGATTCATACCATATGATTCATGACCTAGAAAGAAAGGACTAGCCTTACATACCTCTTTCGTTTAACAATTTCCATCGCTTGGTTGTTCTCCGTCAATGCTCATGTTTCTACCTTCAAGAGAATTCGCATTCACATTAGCTAATCGATTACATGAACGTGCTTACTAAAGCTAGAGAAAATTGGGCAGCATTTCCTTTGTTTATACAACCTTTCCCATATTGTATATCAACTCCCAAACATTCATAATAACGTTCACAATATCATAACCAACAATCTTCATTCATCTACATTACCCTCGTCTCATAATTCCACTTCAATTCATCCATAATATTGGTCATAGTATACTAGTACGTTTTCTTGCATATAATGCTTATCCCGTGTTCTCACTATCATTTATAACATACTTATAATCACAACATATTAATATTCACAACTCATTCCAACTACTACTCAAAATCTCATTATTCTCTTGTTTATGACCTATTTCTTATATCCTTCTACAATCCAAGTGTTTCAACTTTCAAATACCTTAAACAACATGTAAATACCATAAAAATTACCTTAGATGGTGTGGGAATGAACCTTGAGTACAAACACTTCACTTGAGCAAAACCCTAGTTTCACTTTCACTTGGATTCCTTGTCTTGGATGAACTTTAATGAGTTTCTTACATTTGATTCACTTGGTTTGATGTAATTGATCATAAATACCCCTTGAATTCTTGTTGGAGAAGTGTAGAGAGATGTTTTAGAGAGAAGGGGTGTGAAGGAAAAATGGAATGAAATGAAACTTGAACCCTTATTAAATACACAATTCTGTCCTGACACATTTATACGGACACACATACGGTTCCTGTACAATTTATACGGTCCGTATGTGTGACCGTATAATGGTTCCAGTGGAGTCTCTTCTCTGGACAGGTTATACGGCCATACCTACGGTCCGTATAATGGACCGTACAATCCATAGTTTTTCGAAAATCATTTTCGTCGACTCGTTTGATCTCCAATCCTTATGGAACCTTCTTGACACTTGTTTATCACTTCATTAACAATCTAGGGGACGTTATAACTCATCTCTAAAGCATCATTAAGTCATCGTTAATTCGTTATTCGTAAATCCTTTCCGATACATCTCGTATGTCTTGCCTCCTCTTGGCAACTTTCTTCTCTTTCTTCGAATGTCTTTGAAATCTCATTTAGAATCATCGAATGTTATTTCTTACTCATCAAAAAATCGCATCCGTCGCGCCCTTCGTCAGTCTATTCACTGTGCATGAACGGAAAATTTTCCGAGGTGTAACAGTTCGAGTACTGGACTCTGGTAGCAGGGGAACTACCATTCAGAATTCAGCAGTCTCGTCACTAGTAGTGGAAGTGAAGGAGCTACAATACGAAGATCCCATGCTAATGCATTACAGAGATACACTCCCTCAGAAGGAGAAGTCATAATTTGAGATTGCAAGAGATGGAGTTCTCCGATGCCGAGGCAGATTATGTGTTCCTGATGTGGCAGGTTTACGCCACCAAATATTGAGAGAAGCTCATTGTTCCCGTTATTCTGTCCACCCTGGAGTGACAAAAATGTACCATGATATTAAATCTGTATATTGGTGGAATGGGATGAAGAAAGATATAGCGGAATTCGTAGCTCAATGTCCCAACTGTCAACGAGTGAAAATCGAGCACCAAAAGCCGAGCGGATTGTTGCAAGCTATAGAAATTCCAACTTGGAAGTGGGAAGTGATTAAAATGGACTTCATTACAGGCTTGCCCCGTTCTCGACGTAAATATGATTTTATATGGGAGATTGTGGATAGACTCATGAAGTCAGCTCATTTCTTACCAGTCAGAACGACATATGTAGTAGGAGATTATGCAAAGCTTTATGTTAAAGAGATAGTGCGACTCCATGGTGTCCCAGCATCTATTATCTCATATAGAGGAACTCAGTTTATAGCTAATTTTTGGAAGTCCTTCCAAGAGGGTTTGGGGACTCAAGTCAGCCTTAGCACGGCATTTCACCCGCAGACTGATGGACAAGCTGAACGTACCATTCAGACTCTTAAGGATATGTTACGGGCATGTATGATAGATTTTAGAGGTAATTGGGATGATCACTTACTTCTCATTGAATTTTCTTATAATAATAGCTATCATTGTAGCATCCAAATGACACCGTATGAGGCTTTATATGGGCAAAAGTGTAGATCCCCGATTTGGTGGTTCGAGGTAGGAGAGACTAAATTGATAGGGCCAGACTTGGTCCAGCAAGCCATAGAGAAAGTTAAGCTCATAAAAGATCGATTATTAGCAGCCCAAAGTCGTCAAAAGTCCCATGCGAATAATCGTCGAAGGGACTTAGAGTTCCAAGTAAAATATTGGGTATTCTTAAAAGTGTCACCAATGAAGGGTGTAATGAGATTTGGCAAAAAGGGGAAGCTTAGTCCCCGGTACATTGGGCCTTATGAGATTGTGTGCAAAGTAGGCAAAGTGGCCTATGAGTTAGATCTACCTCCTGATTTGGAGTCTGTTCACCCAGTTTTCCATGTCTCGATGCTTCGTAAATGTGTTAGACATCCTACGAGGATCGTGCCAGTAAATGATGTTCAAGTGACAAAAAAGTTGACTTATGAAGAGGTACCCATTGCCATATTAGATAGGCAAGTACGGAGGCTCAGAAACAAAGAAGTGGCATCAGTTAAGGTTTTATGGAGAAACAATAAACAAGAAGAACTAACATGAGAAGCGGAAGAAATTATGAGATCCAAGTACCCGCACTTATTTCATCCCCTAGAAGAGATCCAAGATGAGACATCAAGATCATAAGGTATGTATGTTTTCCTTTCTATGCATTCGGGTCATGTGTGGCAAAACTCTATTGCTATTATGTTATGGCCTTGTGAGGCATTGTTATTATGGGATGTTGTGACAGGATGGTAGTGCCATATTACAGGGGAAACTCTGGCAAATTTTTTATAGAAACTCCGACGGCTTAACATTCGAGGACGAATGTTCTTAAGGGGGGAAGAATGTCACACCTTGGAAATTCTGTAACGTGTTGGCTTGTGGATAGGCTAATGTGAGCTTAAGGTGATTATGAAATCCCTATGGGGTTAAGCGAAGGATTAGATAGCTTGAGGTTCATACAATAAGATTTTGAAGTTCTATGAATATGTGAAGTTTAGTTTGTTGAAGGGAGCGAAATGAAAGTCGTGTTCGGAAAGTTTCCGCTATGATTGAGCTAATGTTTATGTGGTGATGTTTAAAGGGCTGCTATAGAGCCTATTTTATGGTTAATGAAGTATTATACAAGTGTTAAGAAGGTTCCATAGGGATTAGAGATCGAACGAAACGACAGAAACCATTTCAGGGAAGTCGAGTTATACGACCACTTATACGGTCCGTATAACTCCCAGCAGGGAGATGGTTTTCTGGTTGGTGAACCACGACTACTTATACGGACCGTACAATACTATACGGACCGTATAAGTGTCTATGGAAGTCCCGATGGGCAGATTTTTAGTGTTTGTATAAATAGTTGCCTTGGGTTCTTTTACTTCATTTTTCATATTCTACAAGTGTTGAGAGCTCAAAAACCCTTCTCTAAGCATATTCCACTCAATTCCAAGAGAACACAAAAATCAAGTGTTTATGTGTTAGAAAGCTTCCAAAGGTTAGAAGACCACAAGAAATTCCATTGGAGGAGAACTAGGGTTTGGTTCAAGTGAAGTATTTCCACACAAGATTCATTCCCACACCATATAAGGTAAGTTTTATGGTATTTCCATGTTGTTTAAGGTGTTTTAAAGTTAAAGTACTGGGATTGTAGAAGAATATAGAAAATGGGTCTTGAATGTGGGAATAGTGTCATTTTTTAGTAATAGCTTGGGTTGAGTAATGATTCTTGATAAGTTAAGAATATAATAATGTTATAAATGATATTGATAATATGGAATAGACATTGTATATGAATGAAGGTAATCGTGTGTTATGACCATGGATATGGATGATTGGAATTGAATTGACG
This sequence comes from Lycium barbarum, assembly GCF_019175385.1. NCBI lineage: Eukaryota > Viridiplantae > Streptophyta > Magnoliopsida > Solanales > Solanaceae > Lycium > Lycium barbarum. The sequence continues at coordinate 34,370,616 of NC_083341.1, read as the reverse complement.
AATATGGATAATGTGGATGAATAAAGACTATTGTTATGATATTGGGAATGTATTATTGATGTTTAGGAGTTGATATATGATATGGAGGAAGTCGTATAAATAAAGGAGATGCTATCCAATTTTCTCTAGTTTTAGTCGTGTATGCTAGCTATCGATTTCTAATGATAGTATAACTCCAATGAAGGTAGAAACGTGAGCATTGAAGGAGAACGTGCAAGTGATAGAATAGTTGAACGGAAAGGTATGTAAGGCTAACCCTTCTTTCATAAGGCATGGTTCTTTGGCCAACTATCATTCTTCTATGAGCCTATGATGTCCTCCAAATGATTCTATCTTTAAAAGCTACTAAGCTCATGATTCTCGTTATGTTACGATTATACTAGATTCATCATATGACGAGTAATCCTATAAAGATAGATGTAATGAACGACGATAATAGTGATAACGATACTGATGACGAGGATAATGGTGATAATGATAATGATGACGAGGATAATAGTAATGATGCTAAAGATGCTTTTGAGATTTTATGTGTATGTGTCTATGTATGACTATTATGGAACCTCGAGCTTATATGGCTGGGTAGAATATATATATATATATATATATATATATATATATATATTTATTTATTTATTTAACGCGCGCGTACCTCTGTCGTTGGGTACGGATAACCCTGAAGCCTTGGTAGGGCCAGGTATGTGTAACCCTGAGCCTTGGTTGGCCAAGTATATATGATAACCGAGCCTAGCCATGGTCGGGTACGTGAAATATCGAACCTTCGTGGTCGGGTATGCTACGTAAATGCTATGTAAATTCTATGTATATGATATAGATATGAGTATGAATACGAATATGATACAAATACGAATAAGTATATGCATACGAATACGACTATGGATACGAAACGTAAATGAGTACGGATACGAATACGGATGTATGTACACAATCTCGCATTAAAAATGGAAAGTCCCTATGAAAAGAAAGTATGTGGTTATGATGATGATACTACTATCTCCCATCTTATGCTATTTCTTATGTTTATTATTATGCTCCTATAATGATATTGATCATGGTTTACATACTCAGTACATTCTTCGTACTGACGTCATTTTGTTTGTGGACGCTGTGTCATGCCCGCAGGTGGCCAGGGAGACAGACTTGATCCATAGCTACATTACTCAGGGACTACATAGCGGAGCTCCAATTAATTCGGAGCTATAGCTTTTGGTATTGATTCTTTTGTGTACATATTTATGGGCATAGCGGGGTCCTGTCCTGCCTATATGATATGACATACTCTCCTTAGAGGCTCGTAGACATGTGTATATGGTTAGATGTGTTTGGCCTTATCAGCCTATATTTTAGATGCCATTTTGTTAGCCTCGCCGGCTTATGTACATTGCTATGGGCATTGCTATTAATGGTGATATGTATATATGTATTGTTGCCCAATGGAAATAGTATGATTGATGGATAGAAATTATGATTTAATATGTGGCTCACCTAGATGTAAATGTAAAGGTATGTTGAGAGGTGCTCGGGTGGGCTAGCACCGGGTGCCCGTCGCGGCTCTCTGGTTGGGTAGTGATAGAGGGGGGGGGGGGGGGGGGTGTAAGTCCCCCAATATAGAATTCAAGAATTTGCACATACTGAATTAAAAATTACTCAGCACGTTCGGGCCACCTTGGCCCACATTCGCGCTGAGTTGTCCTCTGGCTCCTCTGCGCGTTCGCGCCACCCTTAGGCGCGTTCGTGCAGAGTTAGTCCATGCTCTGGCAGCCTTTCTTAAAATGATCATAATGTTGGATACCGATGTTCGATCGATGCACAGTATGTTGCGTTGGAAACTAGACTTCATGAACTTCAATTTTGGCTTTTGCTTTACCTCAAAACTCCTCATATACTAAAAGATATTGCTTCTCCGATTTGGGAAAACATTGTCGCCCATCTTTTTTCCGAAGTTCCAAAAACTTAATTTACCTAATCAACTCGCCCGCCAAAGCACCCCTAGCTTATTATATGAACTTGAACTCTCATAATCATAAGGTAGGCGCATATAATCTCATATATTCTAGAAGGTACTCCAGTATCCACGATTACGCAGCTAACACCTAATGAATCTTAACGTACCAAACTATTAGGTGTAACATTCCCCCCCCCCCCCCCCCCCCCCCTGAAACACCTGTAATTGTACCACTACCATCATGTCACAACAACCTAAAATATACAGTGCCTCATAGGGCAACAATAACAACAATGGCCCCACACGACCAAGGAACTGTAAGATGGAAAGTGTTACGCACCTGAAGACAATGACGTCTCTGTCTGAACTTCTTATGGGAGTGGAAAAAAATGGGGGTGCTTGGACTTCATATCTTCCTCAGCCTCCCAAGTCATTTCTTCCTTATTATCGTTTGTCCAAAGAACTTTCACTGAGGCTACATCTTTTTAGTCCTTAGCTTTCGTACTTGTCTATCCAAGATTGCAATAAGAACCTCTTCATACGATAGTTTTTCGGTAATGTGAACATCATCGGTGGGCACGAGTCTCGAAGGATCTCCAATATACTTACGGAGCATGGATACATGGAAGACTGGGTGTACGAACTCTAAGTTGGAAGGTAGATCCAACTCATAAGCTACCTTGCCCACCTACGATAATCCTATAAGGCCCAATATATCGAGGGCTAAGCTTACCCTTTTTACTAAATCTCATGACGCCTTTCATCGGCGACACCTTTAGGAATACCCAATCATTAGCTTAGAACTCTAATTCTCATCGGCGATTATCCGTATAAGACTTCTATTGGCTTTGAGCTGTTAATAATCGATCTCGAATAAGCTTAACTTTATCCACCGCTTGCTGGATTAAGTCTGGCCCTACTAATTTCATCTCTCCCGCTTCAACCCACCCAATTAGTGAATACTGAAGTGGTAGCTATTATTGTATGCAAACTCAATAAGAGGCAAGTGATCATCCCAATTTCCCCCAAAATCCAGCACACATGCCCTTAATATATCTTCAAAGGTCTGAATGGTACGCTTAGCTTGTCCATCTGTCTGGGGGTGAAATGTTGTGCTAAGATTCACTTGAGTCCCCAAACCCTCCTAAAAAGATCTCCAAAAATTAGCCTCAAAATGCGTACCCCTATCAGAGATAATGGATACAGGAACACCATGACGTTGGACTATCTCCTTAATATAAGGCTTCGTCTAATCCTCGGTGGTTTACCTAGTCCTGACAGGTAGAAAATGTGCTGATTTTGTCAACCTATTAACAATTACCCATATAGAATTAAACTTACGCTGTGACTGGGGTAAGGCTAAAATGAAATCCATATTAACCACTTCCTACTTCCAAGTCGGGATCTCCATAGCCTGTAATAATTTGTCGGGCTTCTAATGGTCAATCTTCACCTGTTGACAGTTAGGACATTGGGCCATGAACTCTTCTATATCCTTCTTCACTCCATCCCACCAATAAACCTCTTTAATGTCGCAGTACATCTTTGTTGACCCAGGATGGATGGAATAGCGGGAGCAATGACCTTCCGCCATAATTTCTTGACGTAGTCCCGCAACATCAGGAACACACAACCTTGCTCGATACTGGAGAAATCCATCTTCGATAACCCCAAATGGTGATTTCTTTTTTTTCGGAGCTGTATCGTTATAATAGGTCAAGGAAGGGTCTTCATACTAGCTCCTTTTCACCTCGGCTAAAAAGGATGATATTGCTGTAGCCTAAATAGTAACTCCGGCATCTCCTGAATCTATAACTCTGACCCCCAAATTGGCTGGCTAAAGAAGCTCATGAGCCAACTCCCTTTTTTCCAGCCTGTAGGTCTGCTAAACTACACATATATTTGCGGCTGAGGGAATCTGTTACCACATTGGCTTTCCCTGGGTAGTACAAAATATCAACATCATAATCTTTCAGCAATTCTAACCTCTGCCTTTGCCTCAAGTTTAGCTCCTTCTGCTTGAAGATGTACTGAAGTCTCTTATGATCTATATAGATATCCACATGAACGCTATACAGGTAATGTCTCCAGATTTTAAGTGCATGAATCACGGCTACTAACTCTAGATCGTGAGTCGGATAGTTTTTCTCGTGCTTCCTGAGCTGTCTAGAAGCATATGCAATCACCTTGCCTGTTGCATCAATACACAACCCAATCCGACCCTCGAAGTGTCGCAATAGATAGCATAGCCCTCGGATCCCTATGGAAGTGCTCGAACTGGTGCTGAGGTCAACCTATCCTTCAATTCTTGGAAGCTTCGCTTGCACGCATCCGTCCATTGGAACTTGGCTGCTTTCTGGGTCAACTTCGTCAATGGGGCAGAAAGAAAAGAGAAGCCCTATACTAATATTCTCTAATACCCCGCTAAACCCAGGAAACTACAAACCTCCGTCGGCATCATAGGTCGAGGCCAAGTCTTTACAGCCTCTATCTTCTGAGTATCCACTTTGATGCCCTCATCTGAAACAATATGCCATAGAAAAGCCACAGAGTTTACCCAAAATTCACATTTGAAGATTTTCGCGTAAAACCTTATGATCCCGAAGGGCTCTAAGTACCGCACGCAAATGGTCGGCATGCTCAGTCTCCGATCGAGAATAAACCAGAATATCGTCTATAAACATAATCACAAACAGGTCCAGGAAGGGTTTGAATACACAATTCATCAGGTCCATGAGTACATCTGGAGCATTAGTCAATCCAAAAGACATAACAAGGAACTCGAAATGGCCATATCTAGTCCTAAATGTTGTCTTCGGAATATCCTTCCCTTTGATCCTGACCTGGTGATAACCTGACCTCAAGTCTATCTTGGAGAAATATTTAGCACCCTACAGTTGATCAAATAAATAATCTATCCTCGAAAGTGGATACTTATTCTTAATCGTCACCTTATTCAACTGCCTATAATCAATACACATCCATAGCGAACCATCCTTCTTTCTTACGAACAATACTGGGTTTCCCTACAGTGACGTACTAGGTCTGATAAAGCCCTTCTAATCCTTCAACTGTTCCTTCAACGCCCTCGACTCAATAGGGGCCATCCTATAAGGAGGGATGGATATCGGCTGAGTATCCGGTAGTACATCTATAGGGAAGTCAATTTCTCGCTCTGGTGGGAGACATGGAAGCTCATATGGCAACACATATGGGAACTCATTAACTCAGGGATGGATTGAAGGGTTGGCGGTTTTGCTTCTGTATCCTGGACTCGAACTATATGATAGATGCATCCCTTTGAAATCATCTTCTTCGCCTTGACATAGGAAATGAATCTACCTTTCGGTGAAGCCTTATTGCCATTCCATTCTAAAACTGTTTCCCCTGGAAAATGGAACGTGATAGCCTTCGTCTAACACCCCACACTAGCATAAACGGAAGCTAACCAATCCAATCCTATAATGACATCAAAGTCAACCATCTGTAACTCTACAAGATCCACTATGGTCTGACGACCACAAACAACTACAGAACAACCACAATAAATCTTTCCAGCAATAATAGGCTAACCAACAAGTGTAGACCTAGAAAATGGTTCCTTCAAAAACTCTGGCACTACACCAAATTTTCCTGCAATAAATGGAGTGACATAGGATAAATTGGATCCCGGATCTATCAACGCATAAATGTTATATAAACAGACTGTAAATGTACTTGTCACAACATCTGGTAGGGATTCCAAGTCTTGATGACTTAACAAAGAATAGATACGGTTCTGAACACCGCCTGCACTAAAAACTCTACTTTGACCCGGTAACACTCCGAACTGAGATAGAGCTCACCAATTCAGCTGATAGCCTGGGAACATCCTATAGCCAATGTCTTCTACTCATCTGTATACACTTGCGTGGCATGAAATTCAGCGCCCCCAGGCAAAGGGACATCAGTACGAACAATGTACCGATTATGTAAGTCAGAACTGAAACAATATATCTCGACATGAAGGATAAAAGAGTAACAGACTCAACCTGTACCTGCAACCAACTCTGATAAAATATTTGTGCATATGAGCTTTTGATGCAACATGAGTATGTGTGTGTGTATATATATATATATATATAATGCATGCCTTCACCCGGCTCGTAGCCCCTTCGGGCATCATAATCATCGTGTACCAGCGGATCAGGTGGTTTGCGAATATAACGCCTTAGCCCTTTTCCCTTACCCATGAAATGATGTCGTTCATGTATGTAAATATGAAAATGTATAAAAATCTTTGAAAACCATCAAAAGACTCCCTTCGGAGCAACATTAACGCAAAACGGGAACTTCTTCCCCTTTTTCATTTGTCTCCTTCGAGACTCCAAAATTTAAATGTAAAATGCATAGGAAGGAGAAAACCCTTTGAATGTCCCCTTCGGGAATTAGACAATATTATGAAGTTGCACAAGATATGGATGCCCCTTCGGGATTTAAGAGGTCAAAGATACGAATACTCCTACACTGTCTAGGAATAGAGTTTTTGGAGTTCGTTTATTCGCTATGTTCGTTTAGATGATAAGGATCTTCATCACTGCCATAATCATTACCACTATCATGTCTCTCTTTGAATGATCAATAACATACACTGAGGCCATATGTTATATAGCGAGCTCAGATATAAGCTGAGGCCATATACTATATGGCACACTCAGACATAACCTGAGGCCATATGTTATATAGCACGCTCAGACATAAACTGAGGCCATATATTATATACAACGCTCAGACATAAGCTGAGACCATATGTTATATAGCACGCTCAGACATAAGCTGAGGCCATATATTATATAGCACGCTCAGTCACGTCATGAAATCATCTAGAATCTTAGGCTTGAAAATCTCTAAGATTGGAGTCATTGTAAGACTTTTCAGAAACAATAGACTTCAGGCATTTCTAGGAGTAAAAAAATATTATAGATGTCATGTATGGAATCAAAACATAGGAATCATGCCTTTGAAAGAAAGGGACAAGCCTTAACATACCTGGAAGCTCGCTTCTAGACTTTCCAACCTACCTCCTGTCTTGAAATCTACATATAAAACCATTCATATTGTTAGGCTCACCATCATATACTTGTCTTAAACCTTCAAATTAAACCTCCTTAAAATCTGCCAAAATTCGGGCAGCATCTCCCCTGTTTATTTACCTAACCCGAATTCATAATTCAACAACCAACAACAACAATAACAATACCAACATCAATAGCATCATTTCCTACTCCAAAGTATTCCATAGAGCAGCCCACACGCTGTTTTCCAACTTCCATAACTAATCAACTCAGTATACAATTTATTTAACCACGCTTTCTTTGTGAATAAACCGGTATTAACACAAATACAAAGAGATTCATACCTTTCCCTCTATAATAATCCTATATCTTCACTCCTCCACTTTGAACTTAAGCCACAATGCCTCAATACACAATTTTGTAGTCTCAACTATACGCTGTCTAGATCGGAATTCGGGAATTATACCTGGTTTGGATTAAAAGTTTGCTTGGGGGGGTTGGGGAGAAGTCTCCAGATTTTTGGAGAGGTTTTTGGGGTGTTTGGTGAATAAAATGGGGGGTTCACCCCTTTAAATAAAGCTCCAAAATCTACCTGCACCGCCTCTAAAATCGTTCAGTGCGATCGCGGTACCCTCTTGCGCGTTTGCGCAGGCTTAAATTTTCTGCCTGCGCATTCGTTCAGTAAACAGGTCATAACTATTGATGTCGATGTGTTGTAAGGGCCCACAACCTACGGTTGGAAAGATCTTTCAATTATCTACAACTGTCATTATTTGTGGTTTTCCAAATTCCAAACTTAAAATATCATTTTGGCCCCTCCAAGTCAGATCATTCAAAAATGTTTTCTTAAATCGTCCTTTTGGAGGGCTTATACCCATATTTGGCTTATGGGTCCTTCTTAGGACTTCCTCAACTTTCCATGTGCTACTGATATGTCGTTTCATATGTCCTTTTATAAAACCTCGGCATGTGGGCCCCGCTTAGCTTGCTGTAACGAGGGCTTCCATCGAGTAACATACTACCTGATTTACACCATCTATACTAAAACATATTCTTCCTCCAAATTGGGCCAAAATTGCTCCTCATAATTTCTCCAAAGTCCGACAAACTTAATTTCCTTGATTCACATGCCCTCCAGTCCTTTCGATACTTCTCATACATGATCTTAAACCCTTATAACAATAGAATAGATGCATATCACTTTAGTGTTCACAATTAAGCGGTTAACACCTACGGAACTCAACGTCCGAACTACGAGGTGTAACATTCTTCCCCTCTTAAAAACTTTCGTCCTCGAATGTTGTAGTTACAAATCCACGATGTTTTTACTGATGTCTTGAAGTGACTGTCCTTCTCTTATACTTCGATTGCCTTATTTTTAACATAGGTTGGTCAACCTCTTCTCTCAAAATCATTTAGAATCTCCAATCGTGAGGTTCATACGCTTTTAATTTCCCTCAAACTGTTCTAGTTCCTCATACTTCCTTTATGTCTAAACCTGTAGGTCTCCTTAGCACACTTGGCAGGGGGGTCACCCATCCTATTACTACTTTGGCCCAAGAACGCTTAATCTCGAAGTTCTGATGGAATCAGGTGCATTAATGCTGGTATGATCACGTCCATCCTACTGCGTGGACTTTATCACGTGACCTAAAACAAGTTGAAGTTCTAACAGATCCCAAGAAAAATTCCGGTCATGCATCTCCCCCCGAATTGAAAAAGTTCCTCAAGTTACTGACCACGCAAATGTTGTTTTAGTCTTTGGAACTCCCTATTACTTCTCAATTTTCCCATTGTCGGGTGTCATTATTTCTCTAATACCTTAGTCAGTCCTTGCGCTTGTACTCAAGCTTACTTGCTTCCCCCCATAAAGGTTTTACCTTATGGTGTTGTATTTCATTGTCATTCTTGATCGAAATTTCATCCCATAATAACCCTTTCTTCCTCGCTTTTTATACTTCCCCAGTAACTTCCCCTTCCCTTCATTGGCGGTACATTTCAATCATACTTGCAACACTCTTACCATATCTGACTTATAATCCATTTAACCAATACTTATCTCTATGCTGATTTCTTCAACTTTTATTGTCCCTATAATCCCAATATCACCATTCACTTCCTTTGCTAGTACCATTCTTCTACTGAAATCAAGGGTTAGTGCAAGGAATTTCATTTTTTATAACTTGGCTCTCATCGCATGATCTTAGATATGAAAGAAGGGTAACTATCCCAAATGCCCTGTAGCCTCCTGTTTATAAATGTTGCACGCAACACACCATAAACAAGACTCTACTGGACACGACTTTGCAGACAACCCCTAGGACGAACTGCTCTGATACCACTTCTGTCACGACCCAAACCGGAGGGCCGCAATTGACACCCAAGACCCTACTCGGCCGAGTGCCACACTACCATTCCAGCCATGAGTCGCAACCTTTTGTGAACCTTTAACCCATGACATGACGCTTCCGCCAGGTACAAAAAAAACTTTTCAATAAAACTCTTTTGTCAAATCAGGGACTTCTCCCTTATCGTTAATTCAAGAAAACCTTCCGTCACAATAAAATCCTTAAAAATAAAGCTTGAAAACACGTCAACCTATATGGTCGCTTTATACCACTGTAAATTGCTCGACGCACTATCCACAGGATACTGTCTCCAAAGTCTCTGACATATACAAAATACCAAACATAAATACTTTGACTCGGCAATACTCCGAACTGAAATGGAGCTCACCAATCCAGCTGATAGCCTGGGAACATCCAATAGCCAATGTCTTCTACTCATCTGTATACACCTACGTGGCATAAAACGCAGCGCCCCCAGGCAAAGGGACGTCAGTACGAACAATGTACCAAGTATTTAAGGCAGAACTGAAACAATATATCTCGACTCGGATGATAAAAGAGTAACACACTCAACCTGTACCTGTAACCAACTCTGATAAACATGTACGTGCATATGAACTTTTGATGCAACATGAATATATATATATATATATATATATATATATATATATATATAAGGCATGCCTTCACCCTGCTCGCAGCCCCTTCGGGCATAATAGCATAATGGCCCCTTCGGGCATCATAATCATCGTGTACCAGCTAATCAGGTGGTTTGCGTATATAACGCCTTAGCCCTTTTCCCTTCCCCATGAAATGATGTCGTTCATGCTTGTAAATATGCAAATGCATAAAAAACTTTGAAAACTATCAAAAGACTCCCTACAAAATTTAAATGTAAAATGCATAGGAAAGAGAAAACCCTTTGAATGTCCCCTTCTGGAATTAGACAATATTATGAAGTTGCACAAGCTATGGATGCCCCTTCGGGACATAAGAGGTCAAAGATACGAATACTCCTACACTGTCTAGGAATAGAGTCTTTGGAGTTCTTTTATTCGCTGGGTTCATTTAGATGATAAGGATCTTCATCACTACTATAATCATCACCACTATCTTGTCTCACTTTGAATGATCCATAACATAAACTTAGGCCATATGTTATATTGCACACTCAGACATAAGCTGAGGGCATATGTTATATAGAACGCTCAGACATAAGCTGAGGCCATATACTATATAGCACACTCAGACATAAGCTGAGGCCATATGTTATATAGCACGCTTAGACATAAGTTGAGGCCATATGTTATGTAGCACGCTCAGACATAAGCTGAGGCCATATATTATATAGCACGCTCAGACATAAGCTGAGGCCATATGTTATATAGCACGCTCAGACATAAGCTGAGGCCATATGTTATATAGCAGGCTCAGACATAAGCAGAGGCCATATACTCTATATCACACTCAGACATAAGCTGAGGCCATATGTTATATAGCACGCTCAGACATAAGCTGAGTCCATATATTATATAGCACGCTCAGACATAAGCTGAGGCCATATGTTATATAGCACGCTCAGACATAAGCTGAGGCCATATATTATATAGCACGCTCAGACATAAGCTGTGGCCATATGTTATATAGCATGCTCAGACATAAGCTGAGGCCATATATTATATAGCACGCTCAGTCACGTCATGAAATCATCAAGAACCTTAGGCTTGAAAATCTCTAAGATTGTATTCATTGTAAGACTTTTCAGAAATAATAGACTTCAGGAATTTCTAGGAGTAAAAAAAATTAATGGGCTCATGTATGGAATCAATACATAGGAATCATGCCTTTGAAAGAAAGGGACAAGCCTTACCATACCTGGAAGCTCGCTTCTAGACTTTCCAACCTACCTCATGTCTTGAAATCTACATATAAAACCATTCATATTGTTAGGCTCACCATCATATACCTGTCCTAAACCTTCAAATTAAACCTCCTTAAAAGCTGCTAAAATTCGGGCAACATCTCCCCTGTTTATTTGCCTAACCCGAATTCATAATTCAACAACTAACAACAACAATAACAATACCAACATCAATATAATCATTTCCAACTCCAAAGTATTCCATAGAATAGCCCACACGCTGTTTTCCAACTTCCATAAATAATCAACTCAGTATACAATTATTTAACCACGCTTTCTTCATGAATAAATCGGTATTAACACAAATAGAAAGAGATTCATACCTTTCCCTCGATAATAATGCTATATTTTCACTCCTCTACCTCGAACTTAAGCCACAATGCCTCAATACACAATTTTGTAGTCGCAACTATACGCTGTCTAGACCGGAATTCGGGAATTATACCTAGTTTGGGTTAAAAGTTGGCTTGGGGGGGAGGGGGGTTGGGGAGAAGTCTCCAGATTTTTGGAGAGGTTTTTGGGGTGTTTGGTGAAGAAAATAGGGGGGGGGGGGGGGGTTGGCCCCTTTAAATAAAGCTCCAGAATCTGCCTACACCGCCTCTAAAATCGTTTAGCGCGATCACTGTGCCTTCTGGCGCGTTCGCGCAGGCTTAAATTTTCTGCCTGCGCGTTTTTTCAGTAAAAAGGTCATAACTCTTGATGCCGATGTCGTGTGAGGGCCCGCGACCTATGGTTAGAAAGCTCTTTCAATTATCTACAACTTTTATTCCTGGTGGTTTTCCAAATTCGAAACTTATAATATAGTTGGGGCCCCTCAAAGTCAGATCATCTGAAAATGTTTTCTTAAATCGTCCTTTTGGAGGGCTTATACCCATATTTGGTTTATGGGTACTTCTTAGGACTTGCTCATCTTTCCATGTACTACTCATATGTCCTTTATAAAACCTCGACATGTGGGCCCCGCTTAGCTTGCCGTAACAAGGGCTTCCATCGAGCAACGTACTACCTGATTTATACCATATGGTCTCTGAATGTCATATGTATACATATTCTTATACTCAGATCATATAATCTTCATCCCTGACCCGAGCCTAAAATTTGCTCTGCGCGTTCGCGCCCCATGGTGGCGCGTTCGCGCCCCATGGTGGCGCGTTCGCGTTGAGTTGACCCTTGATCTCCTGCGCGTTCACGCCACTCCCTGGCGCGTCCACGCAGGCTAATTTCCTTGCCTGCCATCCCAACTTATAACGTCCATATCTCCTTACCCCAATGTCCTATTGAGGAGCGATTTGTTGCGTTGGGAACTGGACTTCATGAACTTCACTCTAGGATTTGCTTTGTCTCAAAACTCGCCATACACTAAAAGATATTCTTCCTCCAAATTGGGCCAAAATTGTTCCTCATATTTTCTCCAAAGTCCGACAAACTTAATTTCCTTGATTCACTTTCCCTCCAGTCCTTTCGATACTTCTCATACATGATCTTAAACCCTTATAACAATAGAATAGATGCATATCACTTTAGTGTTCACAATTAAGCAGTTAACACCTACGAAACTCAACGTCCAAACGGCGAGGTGTAACAAACACACCCACAATATCATAATCAGTAAACTTTATTAAGTTGGCCATTATTCAATTCTTACACTTTCCTTTCAAAGTCATTCATAACCATGGTGATCACCCAACATCGTATTCATTCACATATAATGCTTCTCCAACATTCTTAATATTATTTATAAAAAGATTATACTCATAATATCTCAAGCGTTATGATTCATGTCAACTATTATTCACGAACACCATCACTTCCACATTTAAGCTCTATATTCTACCTCCTTCCATAATCCAAGTTTTTCCAACCCCTCAATATTCCAATAACATGAAATGATCAGAAAACATACCTTTGATACTGTAGGAATGGGTTTTGGATGGAGTTTCCTCACTTGAAGAAAACCCTAACTTCCATTCAATGAGATTTCTTAACTCTAAGCAACCCTAGAGAGCTTCTTTACACTTGATTTCCTTGAATTGATGAAGTTGATCTTTGATTTCCCTTGAATTCTTGTAAATGAAATATGTGGAATGTTCTAGAGACTTGGAGAGAAGTAGAGAAGTTGAAGAAATAAGAAATTAGGAGTGAGAACATGTTTTTATACTTGAAAAATGCTCAGCCCGTCTGGTGTTATATGGACACTTATACGGTTCGTATAACATTATACGATCCGTATAAGTGACCATATTTCACCATCATGGAAAACATTCTTCCTGTTTGGTTATACGGACCGTATAAAGTTATACAGACCGAATAAGTTGTCGTATAAGTCCACTTTTCTGAAATTATTTCCGTCGTTTCGTTTGATCTCTAATCCTTATGAAAAATTCTTAGCACCTGTTTAGAACTTCATTAACAACATAAGGAGTATTATAAATTTTCCTCAAGACACTATTAGTTCAACATTAGCTCGGTACATACAACCCCTTTCAGAACACGACCTATACTTAACATTCTTCAGCGAACTTTCTTTTCTTGCTTCAAACGTCTTTGGAATCTTAATGAGAACCGTTATGTACTACTTCTTACTTGTAGAAACATCATGTACTTCTTATCCTGCGTTAGTCTATCTACCGTACGATGACATGAAATTTTCCGAGGTGTAACATTTTCAATCAACAAATTCGTTATACTACTATTTAATAAATTTATCTCCACAATTAATCCTAAATCAATACCAGTAAAGAACGATTCATACCTTACTCCCGCTAGAACCGTGATACCTCTAATATTCCCCTTAAATTTCAGCCAAGATTTATCACAATACTATAGTATAATTTGATGTTGGGAAGTTGTGGGAAATTTTCAGGATATTCAGGGATTTTTCTTGGTGTTTGGATGAAGAAGGGGGGGGGGGGGGGGGGGGGGGTAAGCCCCCCTTATATAGAATTCCCGAATCTGCCCAAACCGACTTAAAAATTACTCAACGCATTTGGGCCACCTTGGGGCACGTTCGCGCTGAGTTTTTCTCTGGCTCCTCTGCGCATTTGCGCCACCCTTAGGCACATTCGGGTAGAGTTAGTCCCTGCTCTGGCAGCCTGTCTTAAAATGATCATAACGCTTGATCCCGATGTCCGGTCGATACACAGTGTGTTGCGTTGGAAACTAGACTTCATGAAATTCAATTTTGGCTTTTGCTTTACCTCAAAACTCCTCATATACTAAAAGATATTCCTTCTCCAAGTTGGGCCAAAATTGTCCCCCATCTTTTCTCCAAAGTTCCAACAACTTAATTTCCTTAATCCACTCGCCCGCCAATGCACCCCTAGCTTATTATATGAACTTAAACTCTCATAATTATAAGGTAGGCGCATATAATCTCATATATTCTAGAAGGTACTCCAATATGCACGATTACATAGCTAACACCTAATGAATCTTAACGTACCAAAAAGTTTTGTTTCTGGGCCTCCCCCTAATTGACTGTCACTACCTTTAGGCCTGCTAGCATTTTTACATGTGTGTAAACAAATCAATTAAGTGTTATATGCGTTGTTTTGGTTAAGTTTGAATAGTTATGTAAGTTCTTTTTTTTATCATTATAGACGCTTGCTAACCCCGTATCCCTTTCTCTTTTCTTCCCCTTTCGCGTACCCGTGATGAGAAAAACCTTGCATAATCTCGCTTGGGCCTAAGACCCAACATATCATTGGATCGAGTCAAACCCGTCACATTAGATGGGAACGGAAGCCAATATGGAAGGGAAGCTAACGTAAAAAGCATTGAAGGCCCAACCATGGGTGAAAATGGTAGCTGGTGGGCTTAGGTAGGCCTACCAGCCTAACTTTCTCTTCATTATTTATGTATACATGTATATATGTACACACTTGTAAAATGCACTTGCATATACTAAAACCCCTGTATGATAGAACTTAGGAAATACGTATAGTTCCTAGCTAACCATCACAAATGATTGTCTAAACTCAGCCAATTCTTATTTACAAGCACAAAATCGGTAATTCTAACTTTGTTATAAGTCTTTTCAAGTATCAAACTGAATCAATAATGTGGTTTAAGTTAAATGGATTTTTGGATAAAAGCAAAGCATATTTTGGGCCTTATGCCCTTTGTGAAATCTGGAAACAGAATAAGCTGCTGTGAATATAGTTTTTTGGACCTTAAGCCCATTTTAAACCATTTTAAAACCAAAAGCATATAACATTTTTTCCGTTTGGGCCTTGGAGAAAAATTGGACTGAAATAAAAATGGGTTTAAGATTATTATGGGCCTTTAAAACAAATCATATATTATGCCTTCAAATCTGGACCAATTTTTGAGATAAGTAGAAACTTAAAAAAAATTAGAATTTTACAAGTAAAAGTGAATTCCTTTATTATTCGTTTTTAACTTAAAAAGATTCTTCCGAAAACAAAGCTTTTTTGGGGGCCAAAAGCCAAAATCTTAAAGGACAATGCAAAAGGAAATACATTTGGACCCAAGTCTGAAATGAGATGGCTTTGGTAGTAGAATAGAGTTGATTATGAGCTTCAATGGACTAAAAACTGAAAAAATAATAAACTTTTTTCCGTACCTCTATAATTATTATAAAGGAGATATACTGCATTTATTTTCTCTATATATAAGTAATAAAAACTTATAAGAACTAAACTCATATCATTAGGACTAAAATTAGTAGCGACTCTACTCGGGAGACATCCCGAGTGTGTCTTGATCCGAAAATGAAGTGAGTTCAACCCTTATATGCATTTTTAAACCAAACACCTTTTCAAAGGACATTTTGCCAAAAAATAGGATTTATGATAAGCATGACAATTTTTCAAGAAAGGAACGTTTTATGCAAATAATTACAATAATCACACACTGAAGCTTGTAGGGCAATCATATTCTACGGACCATTAATACTAGGGTGCTTAAAACCTTCCCTAGGGAATCACCAGAACACTTACCTCGAACTCTAGTTTAAAAGGTTTTTTCTCTTGTTTTGATAAACCCTTTTTACCCGATTTTCCTAATTTCCATTATAAAATAAGCTGGCGACTCTAAAAACACAAAATTCCATTAGAGCACCAACAACCTTTTAGTAGATTTTATGCACCCGCATAAAAGTGAACCGTAATAGATGGTGACTCCGCTGGGGATTTTCTAGGTTCTAACCATAAGGGTTTCAATATAATGTGATATAATTGTTATTATTTGCTTAATTATTTACTTTCTTGCAAAATATTAATTGTCATGCATTCATATCATCAAATTCGCCACTCCTAGCAAATAGCATGGTTTCAAAGGCGACACACGGGCTCGCAGCCTAGCCTTCACTAAAAAACCTGAAACACCCCTTCTTTGGAATACGTTGAACGAGGAGTTGGTGTGCGGTCACCTAACAGCTGACAGCGGATCACCCCGAGTAGTCTGCTAGGGTCCAAAGTCATTTCGAAAATCCACTCTTGCATAGGCCTAGGATAGAGCTAAGCTAAATCCAAAGATGAACTAGAAGGGCTTTGGATATTTGAGACGCATCTAAAGCCCATTAGGTAGACTACCTTATATCAAATACGGTCTAGGACCCAAAACCAATACCTATTGGTTGGTGGGGGGGGGGGGCATATTAACCTTGTCTTTATTTTGTAGATGCCGATCGACTTACATTTTGACATGGTCATTGAGGTACCCGACTTGTTGCACATATGGTGAGGGAGGATGAATAAGGATGAAAGAAAAAAAATCACCTACCACGTAGGAAACCTACCTTCTATTATGACGATGAAGGGTTGTAGGGAGTTGATTGAGGTGATTACCGAGTTTTGGGACCGAGATTGGATGGTTTTCCAATTTTGGAGGATGATGTGGAGATGGCCCCGACTTTGGAAGAGTTGCGAGACGTCATAGATAGTGTGGGGACTTGCTTCAAAAGGAGAAAGAAACCCGACAACCACGTCCTAATCCCAGAAAAGCCCACCCACAACAAAATATTGAAAATGTTATCCTTATCCCAAGCCAATTGGAAATTCGGTCCAACCATACCCTTTAGATATTTGTACAAAAAATTCAGTAACCAAAATGGATTTGGGGAACACCCTGCCGAATTTAAAACCTTTGTCAAGTGGGAAGCCACCTAACCCTTAGCCTTTGCCATTTTCTTTTTTGGACTCATAGTGTTCCCAAAATATGGAACCTTAGCCATACACTACCGAGTCATCTCAGTCACTGATGCTACCTTTCAAGGCATAACCCGAAATGACAAAACCAAATACTTTGACTTGACCCTCGTTGTTATATCCCGTGTTTTCGCGTGTTCGGAAAATTTGGAATAATTGTGACTTGGAAAGAATAAAGCCACATTTTGATTTCATTTGACATATATGTTGTTGTTTATGAAAAGTGTTGACGCGGAGACATCGGGGAAGGCCAAGGGCAAAAATTGAAATTTCGAAAATTAGTTTCGGGAATTTCAAAACGAGATTTCTAACAATTTGGGCTCACAAAAATTTGAGAAAAATTGAGGCCCAAGACCACAAGTGGCCGGCCATATGGCCAAATGGCCTAAGGCCCATGAAAATTTTAATTCAAGAAATAAAAATAGATATGGCCCATGTATTAGTTCATTTTATCACTTAGAATGTTCAAGAAAGTAGGAAAGAAAATAGAGAGCAAGAAACACAAGGTGTTTCGGCCATGACCATGGAGAATTGAGACCTCCAATTTTGATTCCAAAAAATATTTTCTTTTAGTATTTCTACTAATTCAAGGTCCCTCTACAACTTGGTGTAGTTGTTTTGGAGGGTGGAGCACTTAATTCCTCAATTTGATCACATATTCAAGTGAAGAAGACTAGGGAAAAAGGTAAGAATTCATCCCTTTTATTTGTGGTATGAAGTCTTGTTTGTGTTGTAGTATGTGGGAATGAGTTGATTGTATGGAAAAATGTAAGTTTGCAAAGTGGGTATGGAATATAGAGTTTGGCCGTGTGTGTGTGTCAATGTGTAAGTGAAATGAGTTGAAATTTATGTTGTATTCTAGTTGTGTGTAGGATGGAATGTATATTGGAAAGGAAAGTTGAATGAATGGGATGGAAGTTGGAAAAATGGAATATGGCCGTGTGGTATAGGTATTGAAATGGGAATGGATTAATTTTGTTTACCATGTTAGTTGTGTTGTGGTGATGCTTGCAATGTAAATGAAGATAATATGATATAAGTTTGCATTGAAATGGAATGTAGAAGCTTATGTACTTTAGGTATGATCTTACGACATTATGAAAAATGAAGTTGTTAGGGTGCAAATTATGATGATTATTGATGAACTTGGAAGATGGGAACATGTTATGAATATGTATGCCAAAGGTTAGAAGTTTTGAATGAATTATGACTTTGGTGTAAAGTTGTATATTTTGTATATCGTATGAATATTTTGTGGAAACGATATGAAATGCTTCTAAACTATATGGTGATGATCTTGATTAATGATGAATATGAAAATATTGAGCCTAGTTTGGAAGTGTGAAGTCGGAATGAACGTTATTGCATTATGTCGGAAAGTAGAACTAGTTGCCTTATATTGTGCTATATTGTGATGATTGTTGACATTGTTGATATTGTTGGGTTGTTGTTGCTGCTATTTGAGCCGAGATGATTCTCGGGGGTGCTATATTTATAGGGGAGGTGCTTCCGAAATTTCGGTAGACAACTGTGACTTTAAGATGAATCCTTAGAATCCATAACTTACAATTGGTAAATGTGACCATCTGTAGATTCTGGGTGAAACGGGAATCGAGTTTAAGCGAGCGAAAGACGCAAGTAAGGTATGTAAAGCTAACCCATTCCTTCTTTTGGCATGTCCTAAGTATACTAGGTCGATACTTGAGCCTCGGGGATAATTCCGTTCATGGAAAATTCGAATTTGAATTTGAGTACTATTTATTCAATCCAATTGAATTATAAAACTTCACATTTTGTTGGAAAATGATCAAACGTCCGAAACTTTTGTAAATGTAATAGAATCGCTTCGAACCTTCCATTGATGATTACATAAATCCTAATACTTGTGATTCAGGTCCGCCACCTCGACTTGACCCGAGGTGGGCCCACTAATCCCGAGACTCCTTTGTTTGTTCTAATAGGCGTATTTTTGTATAGTGTCGAAAAAGACTATTGTTTATGACTTTGGCTATCATAGAATAATGTGTTGACTGTCCCCGACGTTCTAAATTACATTTCGAACTATAAATGTAACTTTGAATGTAATTTCGTGAAATAAATCCTGTATTGACCAATTGTTCGAACTAGTTTGACTAATGGGCTGATATATGATTATATCAAGTTTTATAACTATTTTGATTTATAAATTGTATTAGTCGCTCATGACTCTGCTCGTGCCCCTTTATTACGATATCGTTCACCGGTTGCCGGGCCGATTATTGATCACGGACACAATGACAATTCGACCGTATGCCCTTTTGTTGACATGAGTATCCGGGTATAGGTGTTCCGATACAAGTACTCCGCTAGAAGTATTTTGATATAAGTATTCCGATATAAATATTTTGATATAAGTAATCTAATGTAAGTATTTTGATATAAGTATCCGGATAAAGTATTATGATATGAGTCTTCTGAAATAAGTATTCGACATAAGCATTCTGAAACACGATTTTTGATGTAAGTGTTCTATTATAAGTATTCTACTATGAGTATTCTGATACAAGTACTCTGATGTGAGTATCCAATATGAATGCTTTCTGTAAGCTTTAGCGTCTCCAACTTTCGTATACGACATCGGATTGCTTAGAAGTGCCCGAAGAGGTTCCGGTACCAAAAACGCTCATGATCTTTCTGTATGTACATATGGTTCCAAAATCTCTGTTTGATCTGATTCGTAAGGACATCTGAAGGTGCCTGGTATGACTATGACTCTGATTCTCCGAAAAAGGCTGCTGAAACGCTTACGAAGCGTTCTGTACTTCAAACGCTCGTAACTTTCTCATACTACGTTGGATTGACCTGAAATCTGTTCCGAGCCTCCAGGTATCGGTAAGGACGCTTGTCTATCGAGTCTTGGTTTCCATGTGCATTTGGTTTCTCACTACTCTGCTCGTGCGAGCCTTAGCATGTCTATTCACTGAGCCGGGCCAGGATATGTTATCGTGCGCTGTTCCCCTATGTTGTCTACAGTGTTCTGAAATAAAACCGTGAGGGGTGGTCTGGGCTGAGCTCGATCCCCAAAGCGGACAGTATCTGCGCTACATAATCTGATACCAGGCGGACGCGTTGGGAGTGTATTG
This sequence comes from Lycium barbarum, assembly GCF_019175385.1. NCBI lineage: Eukaryota > Viridiplantae > Streptophyta > Magnoliopsida > Solanales > Solanaceae > Lycium > Lycium barbarum. The sequence goes on along the minus strand of NC_083341.1, from coordinate 34,350,035 downwards.
GGCAGAGCTCGAGCTCCCGAGACTGATCCGTGACCCGTGTACTGGGCAGAGCTCGAGCGGGAAAAACGGGCAGTTTCTGCATGGGATGACCACTGTACTGGGCCGAGCTCGAGGTGGCATACCCCTTGTAGACGCGTGTTATAATATGATATGATATGATCTGATATGATATACTCCGGCTATACGCCGCCTGATACAATACGTTTATGTATGGTGTGACCACTGTACTGGGCTGAGCTCGAGGTGGCACACTTTTTGTAAACATCATATGATTCCCAGGTTGCAGCGTTTGATCCGATATGCTACGGAGTTCTGATATGGCATATGACTATAATGTGCACTATGTGTGATCTGCGTCTGGAAAGTAAGTTCTGATACTCTGTACGTCCTGTATTCCAACCGGTATACTATATCATCTGAGTACCCGGTAAGTCCCGTATTACTTTTTATATATGACGTCATCTGAGTATTTTGTATGTCATACATTCCGGCTGACACATGAGCTAGGTAGGCATAAGTTGCGTTTGGAAACCCTGTACGTTTGGCAACCCTTCTGACAGATTATATCGGTTTATATGATATGTGATGATCTGTATGACCTGGGCCTGGGAAGTGAGTGATTTTAATACTCTGGACCATGTACTTATTCTATTACCGCTTGTTTCGATTATAGTTCTGATATTTTTTGTGTTCCATGCTTTACATACTCAGTACATATTCCGTACTGACCCCCTTTCTTCGGGGGCTGCGTTTCATGCCCGCAGGTACATACGCTTATTGTGGTGATCCGCCAGCCTAGGGTACACATTCTGCTATTTGGAGTGCTCCTTTGATCCAAAGCCCATACTTTTGGTACAGAACTCTTTCTTGTATATGGTTTTGTGCTTATGGTTATTTTTGGGTACGGCGGGGCCCTGTCCCGCCATATGATTCTGTTGTCTATATTAGAGGCCTGTAGACATGTATGTGGGTCATGGGTCGTGTTTGGTCCGTGATGTTTGCTTGGTTTGTGCTCGGTTTACCCCTACGCTACGTTAATATGTTCGATCTATGTTTTATGATATAAACAATGGTTTAAATGATATGTTTATAATCTGGGACGCACGAGATTCATAATATGTAGGCACAAGTGTAATTTGGTTAGCATGTATGTACGAGTGTCCATGTCGGGCACTAGTCACGGCCTACGGGGTTGGGTCGTGACAAAAGTTGTATCAGAGCGGTTCGTCCTCGGAGTGTCTACAGGCCGTGTCTCGTAGAGTCTTGTTTATCGGTGTGTTGTGCACCACATATATAAACAGGAGGCTACAGGACATTTAGGATGTTACCCTTTCTTTGAATCTTAGATCGTGCGATAGAGCTGTGTTATTAGGGTGGCTCCTTTCTAACAGATTGCTATGTTTACAGTGCTGCCTCCGAAGAAGGGCAAAGCAGGAGAGACTTGTCAGATACAGAGAGTCACCTGGGCTCATACTCAGATTATGCCCGATATTGCACCCCAGTCAGAGGATTCTGCTACGCCATCATCAGCAGACGATCCTGGAGCGGCTCTGCCATTAGCTCCAGAGGCTCCAGCGCCCGAGCCTCCAGCTCCTCAGCCAGGGGCAGAGGACAGGACACTGAGAGAGGCCGTGCAGTTGTTGACTACGTTGGTAGCGGGGCAGGCTCGCAGACGCGGGCAGAGAGATGACGATGATGATGACAGGCGTGATAGCCTAAGGTTTCGAGAGTTTCTATTATGTGGCCCCCAGAGTTTTTCGGGTCTAAGCCCGATGAGGACCCCCATGACTTCATTCGGGGGATGCGGTGCTCATTGGACTTGGTCAGGGCTTCAGAGACCGAGTCTGTCGAGTTGGCCGCGCACAGATTACGGGATGTTGCTGCTAACTGGTACGAGTCCTGGGAGCTATCCAGGGGCGAGGGTGTTTCCCCAGCTACTTGGGACGAGTTCGTGGCTGCTTTAACCCGTCACTTTTTGCCCCCAGAGTTACGGCAGGCGCGGGTTGACCGATTTTTGCATCTGCAGCAGAGGGGTCGGAGTGTTCGTGAGTATAATATGGTGTTTGATTCTCTGGCTAGGTATGCACCCGCGATAGTAGCTGATATGGCTGACCGGATGCACCGGTACGTGATAGGGTTAGACCCCTACTTGGTTGACAGCTGCATGGCGATGGCATCGCAGACTGATATGGACATCGCCCGATTACAGGCTTATGCTCTAGGGATGGAGGACCGGCACAGGGAGGATCAGTCAGGTAGAGGTTGTGACACGAGACAGCCCAAGAGGGCTAAATTGGCTGGGTATTCTAGGAAACTCTTAGGCAGACAGCCTCAGCAGCAGCATAATAGACATTTTTCCCAGCCAGCATGGGATACCCCTCCACAGAGTTCGGGCAGGAGGTCTGGTGACACATGGTACTCCGGGGCAAGTCAGAGCTCCAGAGTCTTGAGCTCGCGGGTGGATGGAGGTTCCGGTCGGTCCAGGCCACCCAGATCTCGGTGTCCGTATTGTGGGAGACGCCACTCTGGAGAGTGTCATTATGCTACAGATGCTTGTTTTTCCTGTGGCCGTCAAGGCCACATTATGAGAGAGTGTCCGTATAGGACCAGTTCGGGTGGTGCAGCCCAGCCCAGCGGGTCAGTTGCTGATTTACCTTTTCCTTCTGTAGCGATACGCCCTATAAGGCAGAGTGTATCGACACCATCGGGCCGCGGTAGAGGTCGTGACGGAGTTTCCGGTCCTAGCGCTCCTTTGAACCGCTTATATGCTTTGGCTAACCGGCAGGACCCAGAGGCGTCACCAGATGTGTTTACAGGTACATTGTCCACTTTTTCCGAATATATATATACACATATATACACACATGCATTGGCAGGTCCGGATTCTGTTTCATCACGTATTCCTCCCTGATTGCTAGTAGAACTGAGATAAGGCCCAAATTGATAAAATCGTCTGAGGTAATGATATATGTGGATAAAAAGTGAGAGTCGAAAATTTAAAAAAGGGCTAACGCCGTAGTTACATAATCGGAAAAATAAAGGGGCCCTCTCTCTATATCAGAGCGGGACCCGCCACGAAAACTTTCCAAAAATTGCCAAGACCCCGACTTGTCCTAAATTATGTGACCAAGGTCGTGCGGGGCGGTCGATGCAACTATACCGGCATTAACGCGTCTAAATGTACTAAAGTCTCGAGGTTAAGCGTGCTGGGGCCAGAGCAATTCTGGGATGGGTGACCCCCTGGGAAGTGTACAAAAAATTTCATAAACGTAGATATAAGAGACCAATGGAAAGTATGGGGTAACCTAAATAAATTAGAATGTACCGAAGGGTTAGAAACCCTAAATAGGTCGGGTAGGCTAAGGCGAACTCGGCCGCCGAAGAAAAGAAAAGTGCGACACAGTTAAGGAATTAGAATAAATTTAAATGGCGTTTGAAAATGTATTGTAAGGGAAATGGTAATAAAGGTATATGTGTGTAAATCACATCCCAGTTACGACTGTTTCGACTGACAAGTGGGCCCCAGCAGTCAGCATTAAGATATATGAAAACTTTGACTGAATGGAACCTAAAAGACAAAGTGAAAGACACGATATGACTGTTATAAGTAGACTAATGTCGGTTTAACCACTAGTTAAAGCCGGAAAGTCTTAGCGTAATGATATTCGAGAATAGAACTAAGGCGAGTGTGTAAAAGGGGATAGTAATTGTGACGTTTGGCAGAATTTTGAAGGAAATAAGGAGAACTCCCCCGAAATGCTTGTAAAACCCTATAAGGCTAATTTAACATTCGAGGACGAATGTTCAAAAGGGGGGGAGGATGTTATATCCCGTGTTTTCGCGTGTTCGGAAAATTTGGAATAATTGTGACTTGGAAAGAATAAAGCCACATTTTGATTTCATTTGACATATATGTTGTTGTTTATGAAAAGTGTTGACGCGGAGACATCGGGGAAGGCCAAGGGCAAAAATTGAAATTTCGAAAATTAGTTTCGGGAATTTCAAAACGAGATTTCTAACAATTTGGGCTCACAAAAATTTGAGAAAAATTGAGGCCCAAGACCACAAGTGGCCGGCCATATGGCCAAATGGCCTAAGGCCCATGAAAATTTTAATTCAAGAAATAAAAATAGATATGGCCCATGTATTAGTTCATTTTATCACTTAGAGTGTTCAAGAAAGTAGGAAAGAAAATAGAGAGCAAGAAACACAAGGTGTTTCGGCCATGACCATGGAGAATTGAGACCTCCAATTTTGATTCCAAAAAATATTTTCTTTTAGTATTTCTACTAATTCAAGGTCCCTCTACAACTTGGTGTAGTTGTTTTGGAGGGTGGAGCACTTAATTCCTCAATTTGATCACATATTCAAGTGAAGAAGATTAGGGAAAAAGGTAAGAATTCATCCCTTTTATTTGTGGTATGAAGTCTTGTTTGTGTTGTAGTATGTGGGAATGAGTTGATTGTATGGAAAAATTGAAGTTTGCCAAGTGGGTATGGAATATAGAGTTTGGCCGTGTGTGTGTGTCAATGTGTAAGTGAAATGAGTTGAAATTTATGTTGTATTCTAGTTGTGTGTAGGATGGAATGTATATTGGAAAGGAAAGTTGAATGAATGGGATGGAAGTTGGAAAAATGGAATATGGCCGTGTGGTATAGGTATTGAAATGGGAATGGATTAATTTTGTTTAACATGTTAGTTGTGTTGTGGTGATGTTTGCAATGTAAATGAAGATAATATGATATAAGTTTGCATTGAAATGGAATGTAGAAGCTTATGTCCTTTAGGTATGATCTTACGACATTATGAAAAATGAAGTTGTTAGGGTGCAAATTATGATGATTATTGATGAACTTGGAAGATGGGAACATGTTATGAATATGTATGCCAAAGGTTAGAAGTTTTGAATGAATTATGACTTTGGTGTAAAGTTGTATATTTTGTATATCGTATGAATATTTTGTGGAAACGATATGAAATGCTTCTAAACTATATGGTGATGATCTTGATTAATGATGAATATGAAAATATTGAGCCTAGTTTGGAAGTGTGAAGTCGGAATGAACGTTATTGCATTATGTCGGAAAGTAGAACTAGTTGCCTTATATTGTGCTATATTGTGATGATTGTTGACATTGTTGATATTGTTGGGTTGTTGTTGCTGCTATTTGAGCCGAGATGATTCTCGGGGGTGCTATATTTATAGGGGAGGTGCTGCCGAAATTTCGGTAGACAACTGTGACTTTAAGATGAATCCTTAGAATCCATAACTTACAATTCGTAAATGTGACCATTTGTAGATTCTGGGTGAAACGGGAATCGAGTTTAAGCGAGCGAAAGACGCACGTAAGGTATGTAAAGCTAACCCATTCCTTCTTTTGGTATGTCCTATGTATACTAGGTCGATACTTGAGCCTCGGGGATAATTCCGTTCATGGAAAATTCGAATTTGAATTTGAGTACTATTCATTCAATCCAATTGAATTATAAAACTTCACATTTTGTTGGAAAATGATCAAACATCTGAAACTTTTGTAAATGTAATAGAATCGCTTAGAAACTTCCATTGATGATTACATAGATCCTAATACTTGTGATTCAGGTCCGCCACCTCGACTTGACCCGAGGTGGGCCCACTAATCCCGAGACTCCTTTGTTTGTTCTAATAGGCGTATTTTTGTATAGTGTCGGAAAAAGACTATTGTTTATGACTTTGGCTATCATAGAATAATGTCTTGACTGTCCCCGACGTTCTAAATTACATTCCGAACTATAAATGTAACTTTGAAAGTAATTTCGTGAAATAAATCCTGTATTGACCAATTATTCGAACTAGTTTGACTAATGGGCTGATATATGATTATATCAAGTTTTATAACTATTTCGATTTATAAATTGTATTAGTCGCTCATGACTCTGCTCGTGCCCCTTTATTACGATATCGTTCACCGGTTCCCGAGCCGGTTATTGATCACGCGCACTATGACAATTCGACCGTATGCCCTTTTGTTGACATGAGTATCCGGGCATAGGTGTTCCGATACAAGTACTCCGCTAGAAGTATTTTGATATAAGTATTCCGATATAAATATTTTGATATAAGTAACCTGATGTAAGTATTTTGATATAAGTATCCGGATAAAGTATTATGATATGAGTCTTCTGAAATAAATATTCGACATAAGCATTCTGAAACAAGATTTTTGATGTAAGTGTTCTATTATAAGTATTCTACTATGAGTATTCTGATACAAGTACTCTGATGTGAGTATCCAGTATGAATGCTTTCTGTAAGCTTTAGCGTCTCCAACTTTCGTATACGACATCGGATTGCTTAGAAGTGCCCGAAGAGGTTCCGGTACCAAAAACGCTCATGGTCTTTCTATATGTACATATGGTTCCAAAATCTCTGTTTGATCTGATTCGCAACGACATCTGAAGGTGCCTGGTATGACTATGACTCTGATTCTCCGAAAAAGGCTTCTGAAAAGCTTACGAAGCGTTTTGTACTTCAAACGCTCGTAACGTTCTCATACTACGTTGGATTGACCTGAAATCTGTTCCGAGCCTCCAGGTATTGGTAAGGATGCTTGTCTGTCGAGTCTTGGTTTCCATGTGCATCTGGTTTCTCACTACTCTGCTCGTGCGAGCCTTAGCATGTCTATTCACTGAGCCGGGCCAGGATATGTTATCGTGCGCTGTTCCCCTATGTTGTCTACAGTGTTCTGAAATAAAACCGTGAGGGGTGGTCTGGGCTGAGCTCGATCCCCAAAGCGGACAGTATCTGCGCTACATAATCTGATACCAGGCGGACGCGTTGGGAGTGTACTGGGCAGAGCTCGAGCTCCCGAGACTGATCCGTGACCCGTGTACTGGGCAGAGCTCGAGCGGGAAAAACGGGCAGTTTCTGCATGGGATGACCACTGTACTGGGCCGAGCTCGAGGTGGCATACCCCTTGTAGACGCGTGTTCTGATATGATATGATATGATCTGATATGATATACTCCGGCTATACGCCGCCTGATACGATACGTTTATGTATGGTGTGACCACTGTACTGGGCTGAGCTCGAGGTGGCACACTTCTTGTAAACATCATATGATTCCCAGGTTGCAGCGTTTGATCCGATATGCTATGGCGTTCTGATATTACATATGACTATAATGTGCACTATGTGTGATCTGCGTCTGGAAAGTAAGTTCTGATACTCTGTACGTCCTATATTCCAACCGGTATACTATATCATCTGAGTACCCGGTAAGTCCCGTATTCCTTTTTATATATGACGTCATCTGAGTTTTCTGTATGTCATACATTCCGGCTGAAACATGAGCTAGGTAGGCATAAGTTGCGTCTGGAAACCCTGTACGTTTGGCAACCCTTCTGACAGATTATATCGGTTTATATGATATGTGATGATCTGTATGACCTGGGCCTGGGAAGGGAGTGATTTTGATACTCTGGACCATGTACTTATTCTATTACCGCTTGTTTCGATTATAGTTCTGATTTTTTTTTGTGTTCAATGCTTTACATACTCAGTACATATTCCGTACTGACCCCCTTTCTTCGGGGGCTGCATTTCATGCCCGCAGGTACAGACGCTTATTGTGGTGATCCGCCAGCCTAGGGTACACAGTCTGCTGTTTGGAGTGCTCCTTTGATTCGGAGCCCATACTTTTGGTACAGAACTCTTTCTTGTATATGGTTTCGTGCTTATGGTTATTTTTGGGTACGGTGGGGCCCTGTCCCGCCATATGATTCTGTTGTCTATATTAGAGGCCTGTAGACATGTGTGTGGGTCATGGGTCGTGTTTGGTCCGTGATGTTTGCTTGGTTTGTGCTCGGTTTACCCCTACGCTACGTTAATATGTTCAATCTATGTTTTATGATATAAACAATGGTTTAAATGATATGTTTATAATCTGGGACGCACGAGATTCATAATATGTAGGCACAAGTGAAATTTGGTTAGCATATATGTACGAGTGTCCATGTCGGGCACTAGTCACGGCCTACGGGGTTGGGTCGTGACACTCGTCCTCCTTGCCGATATGTGCTGAGCCCTGAGCCTGGAATGGTGGATCTTTAAAGGATGCAACTTACTCCTACAATGGTGGATCTTTAAACACATGAACAAAGTCGAGGGTACGCAGTATTTGAGTAGGCTGGCAGAAATGGACGATCTTCATACCTTTTGCCCCAACTTCGGGAATCAGACCAAGCAAGGTTGGTCCTTCATCTTTTCCCAACTTACGGAGGATAATATACAACAGATGTTCAATGAATTCATAACCAACACCATTGTGGTTAAGGGGAGGAAATGCCTATTCTTACCACTCATGGTAATTCGAGGGATTTTCCCTTATGCATCTTCTAGGGTCTTGAAGCAATTTGGTAGAACCCAAGTCATACCGCAAGTTGGAAATATGACAGAGTTTATCAGTGCCTATGATGGTGAAAAGATTCAACGCTCCGAGGATTGTGTTCGAGAATGGAATGGTCGCATATCTTGGGGTCCAGACACTTTATCCCCCGATAGGTTTCATCCAGTTTGTGAAGAAGAGTATAGGGATTGTTAAGCCCCGACGTGTAAGGTACTATCGATCCCAGTGATGCTCTACAATTGTGTGCAAGACAAGGCCTCCAAAGCTAAGATTAAAGCCTGCTTGATCCAAAGAAGGGTCAATGATAGGGATGCTAAGTATTTGGAAAAGATAGAACACGATCAAGCTACCATAGAAAGCTTGAACTATGAGTTGGAGTTCACCCATGACTGTTTGATAGAGCTTGATCATCGGATGAAGAAGACTTTGGATGCCATTGCCCCGATGAAATTTACCGAGAAAGGGTTTCTGATGGACGGTATGTTGACATCGACTCACCTCCACATCCAAACCACCCTCCGTAAGGCCAAGAGGGCGAGGACCGATAGGGCATCATGATCAGCTACTGGAGGACACTTTTGCTAATTTATTTTTCCATCTTTATTATCTTTTGTATCCCTTCAGGGAGGAATATTATTAATGAAATTTATGATAATGGAGCAATGGTTTGGTACAAATGACACATTTATGTTTCAAATGATTAGAAAACCTTAGGAACGCGAGTAATATATTTATTCTTATATTGCTATGTGAATATGTACTTTTGTATTTCATATGTTTCGTTTGAATGATTGATTGATCTCACGTACCGATCACTATCCCAAAGCAAAACCAAGAAAAAGCACCCAAAATTACTCAAAAGCCGAATTGATTCAACTAACCCTAGTCATGTTTCTAAAAGGTTGCCATGAACACCCCGGAGCACACTGCTATCAAAAGGGAAAATGAAGGATCGCTTCGTAGGAAGATTCAAGATTTGGAAAGAAAAATCTCGGCTATCAAAGCCAAAATAAAAGAGACCGACGAGTTAATGGATTTAGTGGAAAGCCTGCCCAAGGAGCCCACCAGATCAAGGCATCATCAAAAGGATCCTCTGCACGAAACTAAAGGAACATCCCACGGGTACTTACCCTGTTCCAAGAGCAAGAAATCGAAAACTACGAAGTGGAATATGACCCGCAAGAGCCCACTTGGCCATCTAAAGAGGCCACCTCTGTTGCATCCAGTAGCCAAGGGGAAGACCGCAAAGTACAAATAGAGTTTATTCACCCCGCGTCGCCAGCTTGTGGGGAAGTTACACTCAAGGCCATAGCTTGCCCTTACTGCGTCTCACCAAAACATGTGTGATGCGAGGAAATCTTTGAGAAACTCAAGAGTGTGGGGGACACTTGTACTAGTCAAGAGTGGTTGCCACCCTACGCTCTAATTTACGTGCATAAGAGGTGTTCATTCTACAAAGAGAAACCAAGCCACACCGCTGATAAATTTCTGGCCTTCAGGAAAAGAATCATAAGATTGATCGACGACAAGAGGTTCCATAAGCTGTGGGGACCCCATTCATTGTTGGTCCACGATACCATCTCCCCAAATGAAGGAATCACTTTGGACACCCATAGTTGGCGTTACGACTTCACCATCTTTAAGTACTCGTACTCAAGTATCTTCCAGAAAGTGGCAAGTACAGGGAAGATCCAGCCAATTAGAGCCTCCTGGATGGCCTTGTCTATGGGAATGAGTCGAAGAAGGATTTGTCCCTATATTATATAAGTATATACCTCCCTCCCCATTACCCAAACCAAGACCCACACGACTCAAAAAGAGCCAAAATACCCAAAACCCCGGTATAAGAGATCAATCAAGCAATTAAATCAAACACATGATTTTTTATGTGCTACGTGCTTTACATGCCAACTCTATGTGATATCGTGCTTATTTATTGTTGTCTAACAAACTAACATCATTTGCCTTTGAGTTGTTCTTTTCTTATAGAAAGAGAAAGTTGATCCCTGTTCACACTTGCATAGTTCACAAGATCTAAAGCTGCAACAACATCCTTGTCCCAACAAAACCGAGGCAAAGAGAAAATGACTGGCACTTCGAAAAATGAACAAAACCAGACTGACCTCGCCATTAAAGAGTCACCCATACCGGAACTGTAAGAATTCTCGCTATCTGAGGACGTTATTCAAATACTGTTCGAGAAAGTTGCTGACCTCCAAGAGAAGGTCACAAGAGCGGAAACCGCCAATTCTACTAGGGAGGCAGCCACTGAGGTAAGAAGGCCTCCACTGCCTTTTCCATCTTTGAGCTCGCCACTACCCGATCACTTCCCCACCTACCCTACTAAAACCATAATGCCATTTACCCCAACTCCAATTGCTGTTGATCACATTGGAACCTCATACCATACCCTACTACATCCCAACACTGTCTGAATCCCTGGAGCCTCTCACTCAGTTCCCTCCTACCTAACATCGCAAAATGCTCACCCTGGCTCCACTATACGCCAAAGCATCATTTCCCTACCAACCGTAAAATCCACCTACATGCCCAAAAAGCACTCCACACATCCAACAGTTTCTTTCCACATACCTATAACCCCAAATGCCTTCTTACCAAATCACCAAGAGATTGATCACTATGAGGAGATGGAAAAGATGTGGAGAGCCGAGCAGGATCGGCGTGCTAAGGTATTAGAGCACAAAATTGTCGAGATACTAGAACAGTCCACAAGAGCAAGCTATGCTGACTTGTGTATGCATCCGGACTTGGATTTGCCTGAAGGCTTCAAAGTGCCGAAATTTGAAATGTTCATATGGAGCGGGTAACCCCAAGGCCCATCTCCAAACCTATTATTACCAATTAGTTGGTGTCCGAGACAATCCAACACTTATTATGAGGCTATTTAGCCGAAGTGACTGGAGAAGCCACCGAATGGTTTACGGCACAAGACATACGTTAGTGGACTACGTGGGAAGATATGGTTTGAGCCTTCATGGTGAGGTTCCGTTTTAATGTGGAAACGATACCAGACCACTACTACTTGGAAAAGGTAAAACAAAAGTCCACCGAGAACTACCGCAAATATGCGAGTAGGTGGAGAGCCGAAGACATTTGGGTGCAACCGCCAATAAAAGAAGAAGAACTAGTCTCAGTTTTCATCCGTTCTTAACAGACAGACTTTTATGACCGAATGATGTCAATGGTGGGAAGGTCATTCTCCGAACTTGTGAAAATGGGGGAGGCCAAATAAGATGGCTTAAAGTCATGAAGGATCATGAGTGTAGCCGGTAAGGCTACTGGATAAAGCTCAGTGGGGTTCTTCAGGAAAAAGAAGGAAAACGTTGCGAACGTTTCCCATACTACTATCTCGAGACCCAAAAGAATGGAGGAATTCCAGCCTTCGGTAGAAATATACTCATCGCCACCCCCAAATACCTACATACCCATTCCATACAAGCCGCTGCCCGTTTATTATGCGCAACCTACTTTCCAATCATCACCGCCTAACTACCAAGCTCAACAAAATAAATTTCAAAGACCACCACCAAATTACCAAGCTCCACAGCCAAATTACCAAACTCCCGCACCTTCTTATAGACCTCCACAAAATAACCCTTTAACAAATTCCCAACACCAACCACCATCGAATGCCTATAATGCGCCACGTCAAAGCTTCGAGAATAAACCTACCCGCACATTTACCCTATTAATGGAGACCCGAACTGAACTGTTCAAAAGGTTGAGTGCCACAGAAATGATCCAAACACTTCCCCCGAAAGTCGTGGATCCCAGGAATAGATTTTATCGCGCAAACCAAATGTGTGCTTACCATTCTAATGGAGTCGGGTATAGTACTGAAGATTTTATCAATCTAAAGTACAAGATACAAGATAATAATTGGCAAGAAGGAGATTTTTGTCCAAACAGTTGCACCAAATGTGAACACTAATCCTTTGCCTAACCATGGCAACAATGTAATTCATATGTTAGAAAGAGAAGAGGATTAGGTCATTGGGAGGCTAGTCATCCGGGATTCCATTCAAGCACTCGAGCGAACAATGGCATCATTCTCTCTGCAGGAATGCCCACAATTCAAAGTATTGATTCTCACGCCAGTTGTCATACACGTATCCCAAGAAGTGGCAGTGGCACCTAGAAAATAATTTGTGGTCAAGTAGCCGCGGTTCATGGAATAACAAGGTCTGGGAGATGTTAAACTCCTGAAGATTTGGCTCAAGGGGCACCATGAAGAAAAAGGTAATCAAAAGAGGCCCATCACTGAGGGCAAAGCTGAAGACTTCTGGCGTGGGATGCAGCTAAAAGAATATTCCATTATGGAACATTTTAAGAAGACACCAGCTCAAATATCTATACTAGCACTCTTACTAAATTCATCGCAACACCGGCTGGATTTGATGAGGGTGTTGGAAGAAGCCCACATCCCTGCCTGGACAAGCAGTGAAAATTTGGCTGAAATGATCGCTACTGTCATGGGGGAGCATCAAGTTGCCTTCATTGACAAAGAATTTCCCAAAGAGGGAACAACTCACAACAAAGCACTATACATCACTATTATGTGCCGAAACAAAGTCGTGACCCGAGTTTTGGTCGACATTGGGCTGGTCCCAACATTTGCCCTGAATCTACTCCTACCCAGTTAAGTTATGTCCTCGGGAAGGTTCGCCAGAGTCATACCAACATACGAGCATTTGACGGTGCCCAGTGTGACGCTGCCGGAAAAGTTTACCTTCGCATTCAAATAGGGCCAGCAGAATTCGTTATTGAATTCCAAGTCATGAAAATACCTGCAAATTACAATTTGCTATTAGAAAGGCCATGGATCCACATGGCAGGGGCCATGCCATCTTCACTCCGTTATTCATTAATGTGTGTGGGATGGCCACGAAATTGTGATCCATGGAGAAGGTAGCATCCACAACTACCCAGATAACTCAGTGCCTGTCATCGAAGCAGTACCAAAAGGAACAGATTTCCACATGGTGAAGATGGTGGGGGATACCTACAGAATGGATTCTGTAGAAGTGCATATGAGTGCATTTTACAGAATGATTTCCTCAACTATGCTCCAGAACGAGTTTAAACCCAAGCAAGGCTTTATACAGCATCACAAAGACAATCCCCATTCCCGAAAATAATTTCCACTTTTGATTGTGGTATGTCCCAACTGATGACGAGGTTTCAGCAGTCACTAAGAAGAAGAAAGGCATTGCAAGACTCAGCAAGCCTATTCCTGATTTGTACCAGTCATTCCCAAATAGAATGCCCATGTCAGATGATCAAAATGTAGAAGAAGGGATATGGAAGATATTCCGAGAAGAAGATTGCCTAGTGATATTGGAAGAATGACTAGAGGCGCCCACCTTCTGAGATGCTGATCTGGGCGAGCAACTGGACTTCTACCCCGCTCTTGGTTCTTCGTAATAAAAATAATAAAGCAACCCTAAATGTCATGATATTGCGAAATGAATGAGTCAAATGGTATAGACGAGGAATAGTACGAGGAGTATGATGAGGAAATAATGGTACCTGAGGGTCTCGTAGAAGAGGTAGAATAGTTGAAAAATGAGCAAAAACTGAATATGGATGAAACAAAAGCCATCAATCTAGGAGATGAGGAGAATATCAAAGAAACTAGGATAAGTGCACACCTAGAGGCACCCCAAAAGGAAAAACTGATAAGTCTACTGAGGGAATATGTGGACATTTTCTCATGGTCATACGCTGACATGCCGGGATTGAGCACTAGTGTAGCGTCTCACAGATTGCCCATCAATACGGGTTTTTACCCTGTGAAACAAAAAATCAGACAGTTCAAGAAGGATCTCAGTATCCGCATCAAGGACGAGGTGGAAAAACATATCAAGTCAAGGGTGGTGGAAGTAACCTCGTACCCCACATGGTTAGCCAATATAGTATCGGTGCCTAAAAAGGATGGGAAGACACAAATATATGTGGATTATCGGGATCTCAACCGAGCCAGTTCCAAAGACAATTTTCCACTCCCGAACATCCATATACTCATAGATAATTATGCTAAGCATGAGTTACAATCGTTTGTGGATTGCTTCGAAGGATACCACAAAATCCTAATGGACAAAGAGGATGCGAAAAAGATAGCTTTCATCACTCCATGTGGGGTGCATCACTATAGAGTAATGCCACTCGGCCTCAAAAATACCGGCGCCACTTACATGAGGGCTATGACCACCATCATTCATGACATGATCCACAGGAAAATTAAAGTATACATGGACGATGTCATCATTAAGTCGAGAGAGGCCTCAGAGCATTCCATACATTTACGGAAGTTCTTCGACAGACTCTGAAATTTCAATCTGAAACTAAACCCGGCCAAGTGTGTGTTCGGAGTGCCCGTCAGAAAATTACTGGGATTCATAGTCAGCCAAAGGGGTATAGAACTAGATCCATCTAAGATTAAAGCAATTCAAGAGCTACCTCCTCCAAAGACTACGAAAGAGAGTATGAGTGTTATATCCTGTATTTCATACCTTTGGATAATTCGAGAAAGTCATGACGAGTCAAGGACAAGATCATTTTCGAAAATTATTTTAATGTACGAGTTGTGGTAAATATTATTTATGATTATTATTAGCATGGAAATGTTGAGAGAGGTGAAGGGCCAAAAAGAGAAATTCGCAACATGATCAATGGAAATAATGTGGAAGCTTAGGGGCAGAATGGTAATTTCACGAAGAGTTCAAGGAAACTCTTAAAAATGCATGTTGGCCGTGTGGCATCAACATATGTCCACAATTCTTAATTTATGGGGGGCAAATAGTAAATTATGAAAATTAAGGATCAAAGCTTGTTTACGAAGACATAAGTCTTCTTTTAATTTCAAGAAATTCTAGAGAAAAGGCAAGAATTCTCTAGAGAAGGAATGATATGGCTATACTTTTATTTTGAGGGGTCAAATAATAAATATGGAAGAGTAGTGGAAGACATGTATATATATATATATAGAGTCACCCCATTAATTCAAGAAACAAAAAAAAAAAAAAAAAAAGAGCAAGAACTCCACAAAGGGGTTCGGCCAACCCCATGGAAATTTGGCCATGAGAAATCTTGTCCCAAAAATTGTTCTTTTGTGGTTTTCCTACTATAGTAAGGGTCCTCTACAACTTGGTGCAATTGTTTGGAAGGATAGAGGACTTGTTTCTTCAATTTGGCAACTTGTTTAAGTTAAGAAGTTTGGAGAAAAAGGTAAGAATCCATCCCTTTTTATTATGTTATGGAGCTTTGTTCATGTTGTGGAATGTAGGAATGAGTAGAAACTATGAAAATATGGAAGTTTGCATGGTATTTATATATATGCTTGTGTGGCCGTGTGGGTGCCTTGATGTATAGCCAACATGAATTGAATTTTATGTTGTAGTCTAGTTGTGGTTATGATAGAAATTATATAGGAAATGAAAGTTGAATGAATTCGACGGAAATTGGAAATATGGAATGTAGCCGTGTGGTGTAATGTTGATGGTGGAGGATAAATTAAATTTCCTTAGTATAATGATTGTGTTGTTGTGAAGTGAATGGAAGAAAAATGGTTCTTGTTGTTATGGAAAGTTTGTTGTTAAGTTGTTGTAGGAAATATGCAACTTTATTGTAGTTTATGTATATATGGAAATGAAAGTGGTAAGGTGCAAATCATGATATTCATTAATGAAATTGGAAGGTAAGAATGCATTATGAACGATTATGTTGAAGATTGGAAATTTTAGATGAATTATGGTTTTGGTGAAAAGTTTGTATATCGTGTATACCTTGTGAATAGATTGTAGAAAGGATATGAAATGCTTCCTATTTGCATTGTAATGATCATGACTAATGATGAATATGAAAATATTAAGATTGGTTTGGAAGTGTATGGTCGGAATGAAAGATATTGTGTTATGTCGGAAAGATGGCTAGTTATGCCATATTGTGTATTTTGTAGTACTTGTTGTTGTTGTTGTTAATGTTGTTGTTGGATTGTTGGGTTGCGGTTGTTGATATATTAAGCCGAGCTAAGCCTCGGGGATGTTATATGTGTAGGGGAAATGCTGCCGAAATTTCGGTAGGCAAGTATGTGCTTAAGTTGGATTCTTAAGGCTTGAATTTGACAATTGGTAAAAGTAACCATTTGCAGATCTTGGACGAAACGGGAATCGAATTCGAGCGAGCGTACGACGCAGCCAAGGTATGTAAAGCTGTCCCTTTCCTTCTTATGGCATGTCCTAGGAGTACAAGGCTTGAATTTGAGCCTCGGGGATTATTCTGTTCATAGAAAATCGAGTTTGATTTTGGGCACTATTCATTCAGTAAGATTGAATCACTTTTCTTATAATTTGTCCTTAAAGTAAACTTTTAGTATATAACTCTCCTAAACGGAGTCGGTATGCTTCCAAATGATTATGGACGACTTCATAAGGTCTATTATTGGTAATTTATGTACGCCGCCCTGAGTGGGTCCGAGGTGGGCCCACAAGGCCCGATACTTTCTGTATAACTTTAATTACCTTGTTTCTGTCTGATTTTCTCAGACAACATCTGGACAAATATTTTGTCCATTATATGACAGGCGTTATGCCTATATTTATAAATCTGACCAAATGCTTTTGACATCTGAAAATCTGATTCGGGTAATAATCTGTCGTGCCATCCCAAGCAACATATATGCGTATGTTATGAATATTTGTCCGAATATTTTGATTCGACCTGCCATTTGGCCTACTTCAGTTCCATTGAGTCTGTATGATGATCTGTGTGTATGTGGTTTCTCATTAATCTGTTCGTGGACGCCTCAATGCTTCCTTCACTGCGCCCGGGCCAGGTTCTGTTATCGTGCACATTCCTCTGCATTGTTCACCGCGTCCCTCGGTGTGCGGGTCGGGATCTGTTTATATCTGTATGATATTATGATGTGTGTATGGGGATGGCAGCCAGGATGGCATATGATCTGATTCTGTCTGTCCACCGCGTCCCGTACTAAGAGGGTCGAGTTCTGTTACCGCGTCCCTCATGAGAGGGCCGGAATCTGTATGTATGTATGTATATGCTATCTACATCTGTATAAGCATATGACTCTGCATGCATGACTCTGTCCGTCCATCTGGATTATGATTTTGTCTGTCCGTCTGTATTATGATTCTGTCTGTCCGTCTGTATTATGATTCTGTCTGTCCGATTGGATTATGGTTCTGTCCGCTACCCTTCTGTCTGTCCGGTTGAATCACGTCTCTGTATGTTACACTTCTGGTAATCCGATCGGGACCTTACATTCTGTACCTCTGGCTCTGATTATGATTATGTCAGTCACATTTTGTTTCCCAGATATCTACGATGATTCTGCAGGCCAAACTCTGTATGTCTATTTCGGATTCGGGTTCGATTCTGTTCGTTAGGTTTCTATACTTCTGGTTCAGATTATGATTATACTTGTGACATTTTTGCTTTACATACTCGGTACATTTTCCGTACTGACCCCCTGTTCTTCGGGGGCTGCGTTTCATGCCGCGCATGTACTCCCAGATGAGCTGAAGTGGTTACAGGAGATGATCCAGCGGAGTTGGCAAGCTCCAATTGCTCCTGGAGTGCTGCCGAGTCAGAGTTGGTATGTTATGGTTCTGGACTTATGTTAGAGACTTTGCAGACAGTGTCGTGGGTGTTGGTTGTCAGTCTGTAAGCGGCTCTAACAGCCGATTTGTCAGTCTTTGACATACTGTACTGAATTCTGTATGACTGTGGATCCGTTCGGCTTCAAATAATACTGTCTGAAAAAAATATTACTATGTATTTTACCTTATTTGATTTAAGAAGTTTGATGTGATTTTTTGTACAGAAGAAGTCTGAGGGTTCGCTCGGCCCTAAATAAGAGTCGGGTGCCCGTCACACCTTAGTAAGGTCGGGGTGTGATAGAGTGGTATCAGAGCAGGTCTGTCCTAGGGGTCGTCTGCAAAGTCGTGTCCGGTAGAGTCTTGTTTATGGGTCTGTAGCGCGCCACACTTATAGACAGGAGGCTACGGGGCATTTAGGGATTGTTGACCTTTTTTCCGTCTCAGATCGTGCGATAGAGCCAAGTTTTAGGGAGCGCAATTCCATCTGTAAGCCTCGCCTGCGACGGTAAGAGGCAAATAACGATATGGAAATGCCAGAAGGGCAAGTTTGGAAATAATCGTTCTGTTATCTGAAGTCAAAAGTTCTGAGCGGCTAGGATGTGACATATAGCCGTATGCTCTGTAAGGTACTGTTGGTATTCGATGTGTACAGTTTTCGAATGATAAGAATCTGAAAAGGTGGTACGGAAGGCCGAAAAGGGCAAAACGGTAATTGTAAGAGAAAAGACGTGTTACGAAAAGTGTTTCGGAATCTGTAAGACCTCGACTTGCCCTAAATCAGGTAATAAGGGCCATATGAGAAGGCGGATGTGATTACACCGGCTTTAAGGCACCGAATTCCACCACAGTTTCGAGGTTAAGCGTGCTCAGGTGGGAGCAATTTCAGGATGGGTGACCCCCCTGGGAAGTATGCTAGAATTTTATGTATTCCGATATAAGAGACGAATGAAAAGCTAAAATTGCCTGAGTGAGACTAGAATATACGAGATGGTTAGAGACCATAAAAGGTCACACAACACGCAATTGGATATATTAAAGAAGAAACAGAAAGAATGCCACGACTTTGGAATTAGAATAGGCTTGAAAGACGTTTGGAGGTAATGTGTGGCCTAGTTGAAAATATTTATGTATGCACATATGAATGCGTATGATGCCCTATCTGTGATTGTACTAGTGAATACGTGTGTCCCCGCGACCGGTGCTAGAATGCGAAAGGCACCAATTGAATAAGGGTACCGAGCTCAAAGTAACAATAACAAAGGTAAATGGTACAAATGTTATAAGGTAGGCTTTTGTCATTCCCTCTATCTGTTAAGCTTGGAAAGTTCCGGTATAATGATATTGGAAAGGAAAGAGAGTAAGTGAAGCAAAAGCAAAAAGGTCAAACATTAGGAGGAAGCGAAAGGTAGGAAATATGACCGAGCCGAACCTCCGGAAGAGGATGAAGTATGGTTATATGAAATGAGGGAAAAGTGTGTGAGGTTTGAAAATTGACTTAAACAAGCGAAACCAAAGGAATCGCGACTACGACAAGCAATGTTGTCAAGGAATATACAAATCCTGATTACATTATAAATTAGTCTAGTGTGACGATATCTGGAAAAGAAAATGAGTATGGATATTAGAAAAGATGAAGGACAACAAATGTGAATAAGCAGGATCTTCGAGAGAGCCAACAAACGACACATCAAACTATTTGTGTAGCAATTTGACGAACGAGTTTATGAATGAGTGAACAGGTTTTCATGAAATAATTTGTGGTACAATGATCAGGGTGAGTAATGAAATGTCGACAAGGAAATTTTCGTAAATCACGGAAGCCTTAGTAGAAGTGGTCTGATTCTAATCAAAACTCTGTCTATTATACTTCTGCGCCTCTAATTTTGATGAGACTCTGTTTATTATGCCCCTGTACTTCTGGACCTGATTACGTTTCTATCTGATATGCTTCTATATGTCCGACTCTTATCACAAATCTGTCTGATACATCTTTGTACGTCTGACTCCGATCACGGATCTGTCTGACATACTCTTATACGTTTGACTTTGACTACGAATCTGTCCGCTATAGTTCAGTACATTTGACTCCGATTATGAATTTGTCCGGTAGGCCCCTATGCGTCCGACCCCTGTTATGAATCTGTTTGATATGACGCGGGATTATAATAACGTTGTAAGGAACCGAGGAGTGTGACAAGAAGCGAAAGATGTGGATGGTTGGACCTCCCCTGAGATGTTTGGAAGGCCGGTGAGGCTAATTTAACATTCGAGGACGAATGTTCTAAAGGGGGGGGGGGGGGAGGATGTTATATCCTGTATTTCATACCTTTGGATAATTCGAGAAAGTCATGGCGAGTCAAGGACAAGATCATTTTCGAAAATTATTTTAATGTACGAGTTGTGGTAAATATTATTTATGATTATTATTAGCATGGAAATGTTGAGAGAGGTGAAGGGCCAAAAAGGGAAATTCGCAACATGATCAATGGAAATAATGTGGAAGCTTAGGGGCAAAATGGTAATTTCACGAAGAGTTCAAGGAAACTCTTAAAAATACATGTTGGTCGTGTGGCATCAACATATGTCCACAATTCTTAATTTATGGGGGGCAAATTGTAAATTATGAAAATTATGGATCAAAGCTTGTTTAAGAAGACATTAGTCTTCTTTTAATTTCAAGAAAGTCTAGAGAAAACGCAAGAATTCTCTAGAGAAGGAATGATATGGCTATACTTTTATTTTGAGGGGTCAAATAATAAATATGGAAGAGTAGTGGAAGACATGTATATATATATATATATATATAGAGTCACCCCATTAATTCAAGAAACAAAAAAAAAAAAAAAAGAGCAAGAACTCCACAAAGGGGTTCGGCCAACCCCATGGAAATTTGGCCATGAGAAATCTTGTCCCAAAAATTGTTCTTTTGTGGTTTCCCTACTATAGTAAGGGTCCTCTACAACTTGGTGCAATTGTTTGGAAGGATAGAGGACTTGTTTCTTCAATTTGGCAACTTGTTTAAGTGAAGAAGTTTGGAGAAAAAGGTAAGAATCCATCCCTTTTTATTATGTTATGGAGCTTTGTTCATGTTGTGGAATGTAGGAATGAGTAGAAACTATGAAAATATGGAAGTTTGCATGGTATTTATATATATGCTTGTGTGGCCGTGTGGGTGCCTTGATGTATAGCCAACATGAATTGAATTTTATGTTGTAGTCTAGTTGTGGTTATGATAGAAATTATATAGGAAATGAAAGTTGAATGAATTCGACGGAAATTGGAAATGTGGAATGTAGCCGTGTGGTGTAATGTTGATGGTGGAGGATAAATTAAATTTCCTTAGTATAATGATTGTGTTGTTGTGAAGTGAATGGAAGAAAAATGGTTCTTGTTGTTATGGAAAGTTTGTTGTTAAGTTGTTGTAGGAAATATGCAACTTTATTGTAGTTTATGTATATATGGAAATGAAAGTGGTAAGGTGCAAATCATGATATTCATTAATGAAATTGGAAGGAAAGAATGCATTATGAACGATTATGTTGAAGATTGGAAATTTTAGATGAATTATGGTTTTGGTGAAAAGTTTGTATATCGTGTATACCTTGTGAACAGATTGTAGAAAGGATATGAAATGCTTCCTATTTGCATTGTAATGATCATGACTAATGATGAATATGAAAATATTAAGATTGGTTTGGAAGTGTAAGGTCGGAATGAAAGATATTGTGTTATGTCGGAAAGATGGCTAGTTATGCCATATTGTGTATTTTGTAGTACTTGTTGTTGTTGTTAATGTTGTTGTTGGATTGTTGGGTTGCGGTTGTTGATATATTAAGCCGAGCTAAGCCTCGGGGATGTTATATGTGTAGGGGAAATGCTGCCGAAATTTCGGTAGGCAAGTATGTGCTTAAGTTGGATTCTTAAGGCTTGAATTTGACAATTGGTAAAAGTGACCATTTGCAGATCTTGGACGAAACGGGAATCGAATTCGAGCGAGCGTACGACGCAGCCAAGGTATGTAAAGCTGTCCCTTTCCTTCTTATGGCATGTCCTAGGAGTAAAAGGCTTGAATTTGAGCCTCGGGGATTATTCTGTTCGTAGAAAATCGAGTTTGATTTTGGGTACTATTCATTCAGTAAGATTGAATCACTTTTCTTATAATTTGTCCTTAAAGTAAACTTTGAGTATGTAACTCTCCTAAACGGAGTCGGTATGCTTCCAAATGATTATGGACGACCTCATAAGGTCTATTATCGGTAATTTATGTACGCCGCCCTGAGTGGGTCCGAGGTGGGCCCACAAGGCCCGATACTTTCTGTATAACTTTAATTACCTTGTTTCTGTCCGATTTTCTCAGACAACATCTGGACTAATATTTTGTCCATTATATGACAGGCGTTATGCCTATTTTTATAAATCTGACCAAATGCTTTTGACATCTGGAAATCTGATTCTGGTAATAATAATCTGTCGTGCCATCCCAAGCGACATATATGCGTATGTTATGAATATTTGTCCGAATATTTTGATTCGACCTGCCATTTGGCCTACTTCAGTTCCATTGAGTCTGTATGATGATCTGTGTGTATGTGGTTTCTCATTAATCTGTTCGTGGACGCCTCAATTCTTCCTTCACTGCGCCCGGGCCAGGTTCTGTTATCGTGCACATTCCTCTGCATTGTTCACTGCGTCCCTCGGTGTGCGGGCCGGGATCTGTTTATATCTGTATGATATTATGATGTGTGTATGGGGATGGCGGCCAGGATGGCATATGATCTGATTCTGTCTGTCCACCGCGTCCCGTACTAAGAGGGCCGGGTTCTGTTACCGCGTCCCTCATGAGAGGGCCGGAATCTGTATGTATGTATGTATATGCTATCTGCATCTGTATAAGCATATGACTCTGTATGACTCTGCATGCATTACTCTGTCCGTCCGTCTGGATTATGATTCTGTCTGTCCGTCTGTATTATGATTTTGTCTGTCCGATTGGATTATGGTTCTGTCCGCTACCCTTCTGTCTGTCCGGTTGAATCACGTCTCTGTATGTTACACTTCTGGTAATCCGATTGGGACCTTACATTCTGTACCTCTGGCTCTGATTATGATTATGTCAGTTTCATTTTATGCCCTAGATCTGTACGATGATTCTGCAGGCCAAACTCTGTATGTCTATTTCGGATTCGGGTTCGATTCTGTTCGTTAGATTTCTATACTTCTGGTTCGGATTATGATTATACTTGTGACATTTTTGCTTTACATACTCGGTACATTTTCCGTACTGACCCCCTGTTCTTCGGGGGCTGCGTTTCATGCCGCGCATGTACTCCCAGATGAGCTGAAGTGGTTACAGGAGATGATCCAGCGGAGTTGGCAAGCTCCAATTGCTCCTGGAGTGCTGCCGAGTCAGAGTTGGTATGTTATGGTTCTGGACTTATGTTAGAGACTTTGCAGACAGTGTCGTGGGTGTTGGTTGTCAGTCTGTAAGCGGCTCTAACAGCCGATTTGTCAGTCTTTGACATACTGTACTGAATTCTGTATGACTGTGGATCCGTTCGGCTTCAAATAATACTGTCTGAAAAAAATATTACTATGTATTTTACCTTATTTGATTTAAGAAGTTTGATGTGATTTTCTGTACAGAAGAAGTCTGAGGGTTCGCTCGGCCCTAAATAAGTGTCGGGTGCCCGTCACACCTTAGTAAGGTCGGGGTGTGACAGAGTGGTATCAGAGCAGGTCTGTCCTAGGGGTCGTCTGCAAAGTCGTGTCCGGTAGAGTCTTGTTTATGGGTCTGTAGCGCGCCACACTTATAGACAGGAGGCTACGGGGCATTTAGGGATTGTTGACCTTCTTTCCGTCTCAGATCGTGCGATAGAGCCAAGTTATAGGGAGCGCAATTTCATCTGTAAGCCTCGCCTGCGACGGTAAGAGGCAAATAACGATATGGAAAAGCCAGAAGGGCAAGTTTGGAAATATTCGTTCTGTTATCTGAAGTCGAAAGTTCTGAGCGGCTAGGATGTGACATATAGCCGTATGCTCTGTAAGGTACTGTTGGTATTCGATGTGTACAGTTTTCGAATGATAAGAATCTGAAAAGGTGGTACGGAAGGCCGAAAAGGGCAAAACGATAATTGTAAGAGAAAGGACGTGTTACGAAAAGTGTTTCGGAATCTGTAAGACCTCGACTAGCCCTAAATCAGGTAATAAGGGCCATATGAGAAGGCGGATGTGATTACACCGGCTTTAAGGCATCGAATTCCACCACAGTTTCGAGGTTAAGCGTGCTCAGGTGGGAGCAATTTCAGGATGGGTGACCCCCTTGGGAAGTATGCTAGAATTTTATGTATTCCGATATAAGAGACGAATGAAAAGCTAAAATGTCCTGAGTGAGACTAGAATATACGAGATGGTTAGAGACCATAACAGTTCACACAACACGCAATTGGATATATTAAAGAAGAAACAGAAAGAATGCCACGGCTCTGGAATTAGAATAGGCTTGAACGACGTTTGGAGGTAATGTGTGGCCTAGTTGAAAATAATTATGTATGCACATATGAATGCGTATGATGCCTTATCTGTGATTGTACTAGTGAATACGTGTGTCCCCGCGACCGGTGCTAGAATGCGAAAGGCACCAATTGAATAAGGGTACCGAGCTCCAAGTAACAATAACAAAGGTAAATGGTACAAATGTTATAAGGTAGGCTTTTGTCATTCCCTCTATCTGTTAAGCTTGGAAAGTTCCGGTATAATGATATTGGAAAGGAAAGAGAGTAAGTGAAGCAAAAGCAAAAAGGTCAAACATTAGGAGGAAGCGAAAGGTAGGAAATATGACCGAGCCGAACCTCCGGAAGAGGATGAAGTATGGTTATATGAAATGAGGGAAAAGTGTGTGAGGTTTGAAAATTGACTTAAACAAGCGAAACCAAAGGAATCGCGACTACGACAAGGAATGTTGTCAAGGAATAGACAAACCCTGATTAAATTATAAGTTAGTCTAGTGTGACGATATCTGGAAAAGAAAATGAGTATAGATATTAGAAAAGATGAAGGACAATAAATGTGAATAAGCAGGATCTTCGAGAGAGCCAACAAACGACACATAAAACTATTTGTGTAGCAATTTGACGAACGAGTTTATGAATGAGTGAACAGGTTTTGATGAAATAATTCGTGGTACAATGATCAGGGTGAGTAATGAAATGTCGACAAGGAAATTTTCGTAAATCACGGAAGCCTTAGTAGAAGTGGTCTGATTCTAATCAAAACTCTGTCTATTATACTTCTGCGCCTCTGATTTTGATGAGAGTCTGTTTATTATGCCCCTGTACTTCTGGACCTGATTACGTTTCTATCTGATATGCTTCTATATGTCTGACTCTTATCACAAATCTGTCTGATACATCTTTGTACGTCTGACTCCGATCACGGATCTGTCTGACATACTCTTATACGTATGACTTTGACGACGAATCTGTCCGCTATAGTTCAGTACATTTGACTCCGATTATGAATTTATCCAGTATGCCCCTATGCGTTCGACCCCAGTTATGAATCTGTTTGATATGACGCGGGATTATAATAACGTTGTAAGGAACCGAGGAGTGTGACAAGAAGCGAAAGATGTGGATGGTTGGACCTCCCCTGAGATGTTTGTAAGGCCGGTGAGGCTAATTTAACATTCGAGGACGAATGTTCTAAAGGGGGGGGGGGAGGATGTTATATCCTGTATTTCATACCTTTAGATAATTCGAGAAAGTCATGGCGAGTCAAGGACAAGATCATTTTCGAAAATTATTTTAATGTACGAGTTGTGGTAAATATTATTTATGATTATTATTAGCATGGAAATGTTGAGAGAGGTGAAGGGCCAAAAAGAGAAATTCGCAACATGATCAATGGAAATAATGTGGAAGCTTAGGGGCAAAATGGTAATTTCATGAAGAGTTCAAGGAAACTCTTAAAAATACATGTTGGCCGTGTGGCATCAGCATATGTCCACAATTCTTAATTTATGGGGAGCAAATTGTAAATTATGAAAATTATGGATCAAAGCTTGTTTAAGAAGACATTAGTCTTCTTTTAATTTCAAGAAATTCTAGAGAAAACGCAAGAATTCTCTAGAGAAGGAATGATATGGCTATACTTTTATTTTGAGGGGTCAAATAATAAATATGGAAGAGTAGTGGAAGACATGTATATATATATATATAGAGTCACCCCATTAATTCAAGAAAAAAAAAAGAGCAAGAACTCCACAAAGGGGTTCGGCCAACCCCATGGAAATTTGGCCATGAGAAATCTTGTCCCAAAAATTGTTCTTTTGTGGTTTTCCTACTATAGTAAGGGTCCTCTACAACTTGGTGCAATTGTTTGGAAGGATAGAGGACTTGTTTCTTCAATTTGGCAACTTGTTTAAGTGAAGAAGTTTGGAGAAAAAGGTAAGAATCCATCCCTTTTTATTATGTTATGGAGCTTTGTTCATGTTGTGGAATGTAGGAATGAGTAGAAACTATGAAAATATGGAATTTTGCATGGTATTTATATATATGCTTGTGTGGCCGTGTGGGTGCCTTGATGTATAGCCAACATGAATTGAATTTTATGTTGTAGTCTAGTTGTGGTTATGATAGAAATTATATTGGAAATGAAAGTTGAATGAATTCGACGGAAATTGGAAATATGGAATGTAGCCGTGTGGTGTAATGTTGATGGTGGAGGATAAATTAAATTTCCTTAGTATGATGATTGTGTTGTTGTGAAGTGAATGGAAGAAAAATGGTTCTTGTTGTTATGGAAAGTTTGTTGTTAAGTTGTTGTAGGAAATATGCAACTTTATTGTAGTTTATGTATATATGGAAATGAAAGTGGTAAGGTGCAAATCATGATATTCATTAATGAAATTGGAAGGTAAGAATGCATTATGAACGATTATGTTGAAGATTGGAAATTTTAGATGAATTATGGTTTTGGTGAAAAGTTTGTATATCGTGTATACCTTGTGAATAGATTGTAGAAAGGATATGAAATGCTTCCTATTTGCATTGTAATGATCATGACTAATGATGAATATGAAAATATTAAGATTGGTTTGGAAGTGTAAGGTCGGAATGAAAGATATTGTGTTATGTCGGAAAGATGGCTAGTTTTGCCATATTGTATATTTGTAGTACTTGTTGTTGTTGTTGTTAATGTTGTTGTTGGATTGTTGGGTTGCTGTTGTTGATATATTAAGCCGAGCTAAGCCTCGGGGATGTTATATGTGTAGGGGAAATGCTGCCGAAATTTCGGTAGGCAAGTATGTGCTTAAGTTGGATTCTTAAGGCTTGAATTTGACAATTGGTAAAAGTGACCATTTGCAGATCTTGGACGAAACGGGAATCGAATTCGAGCGAGCGTAAGGCGCAGCCAAGGTATGTAAAGTTGTCCCTTTCCTTCTTATGGCATGTCCTAGGAGTACTAGGCTTGAATTTGAGCCTCGGGGATTATTCTGTTCGTAGAAAATCGAGTTTGATTTTGGGCACTATTCATTCAGTAAGATTGAATCACTTTTCTTATAATTTGTCCTTAAAGTAAACTTTGAGTATGTAACTCTCCTAAACGGAGTCGGTATGCTTCCAAATGATTATGGACGACCTCATAAAGTTTATTATCGGTAATTTATGTACGCTGCCCTGAGTGGGTCCGAGGTGGGCCCGCAAGGCCCGATACTTTCTGTATAACTTTAATTACCTTGTTTCTGTCTGATTTTCTCAGACAACATCTGGACAAATATTTTGTCCATTATATGACAGGCGTTATGCCTATTTTTATAAATCTGACCAAATGCTTTTGACATCTGGAAATCTGATTCTGGTAATAATTTGTCGTGCCATCCCAAGCGACATATATGCGTATGTTATGAATATTTGTCCGAATATTTTGATTCGACCTGCCGTTTGGCCTACTTCAGTTCCATTGAGTCTGTATGATGATCTGTGTGTATGTGGTTTCTCATTAATCTGTTCGTGGATGCCTCAATGCTTCCTTCACTGCGCCCGGGCCAGGTTCTGTTATCGTGCACATTCCTCTGCATTGTTCACTGCGTCCCTCGGTGTGCGGGCCGGGATCTGTTTATATCTGTATGATATTATGATGTGTGTATGGGGATGGCGGCCAGGATGGCATATGATCTGATTCTGTCTGTCCACCGCGTCCCGTACTAAGAGGGCCGGGTTCTGTTACCGCGTCCCTCATGAGAGGGCCGGAATCTGTATGTATATATGTATATGCTATCTGCATCTGTATAAGCATATGACTTTGTATGACTCTGTATGACTCTGCATGCATGACTCTGTCCGTCTGTCTGGATTATGATTCTGTCTGTCCGTCTGTATTATGATTCTGTCTGTTCGTCTGTATTATGATTCTGTCTGTCCGTCTGTATTATGATTCTGTCTGTCCGATTGGATTATGGTTCTGTCCGCTACCCTTCTGTCTGTCCGGTTGAATCACGTCTCTGTATGTTACACTTCTGGTAATCCGATCGGGACCTTACATTCTGTACCTCTGGCTCTGATTATGATTATGTCAGTCACATTTGTGCCCCAGATCTGTACGATGATTCTGCAGGCCAAACTCTGTATGTCTATTTCGGATTCGGGTTCGATTCTGTTCGTTAGATTTCTATACTTCTGGTTTGGATTATGATTATACTTGTGACATTTTCGCTTTACATACTCGGTACATTTTCCGTACTGACCCCCTGTTCTTTGGGGGCTGCGTTTCATGCCGCGTAGGTACTCCCAGATGAGCTGAAGTGGTTACAGGAGATGATCCAGCGAAGTTGGCAAACTCTAATTGCTCCTGGAGTGCTGCCGAGTCAGAGTTGGTATGTTATGGTTCTGGACTTATGTTAGAGACTTTGCAGACAGTGTCGTGGGTGTTGGTTGTCAGTCTGTAAGCGGCTCCGTCAGCCGATTTGTCAGTCTGTGACATACTGTACTGAATTATGTATGACTGTGGATCCGTTCGGCTTCAAAGAATACTGTCTGGAAAACAAATTACTATGTATTTTACCTTATTTGATTTAAGAAGTTTGATGTGATTTTCTGTACAGAAGAAGTCTGAGGGTTCGCTCGGCCCTAAATAAGAGTCGGGTGCCCGTCACACCTTAGTAAGGTCGGGGTGTGACAATGAGCTTATTGGGGAGGCTGAATTACATTGGACGGTTCATAGCCCAGTCCACCATCATCATAGAGCCCATAATTAAGCTCTTAAAGAAAGACGCACCCACAAAATGAACAAAGGAGTGTCAAAAAGACTTCGACACCATCAAGAAGTATTGGTCAAATCCACAAATTCTGGTATGTCCCAGACCCGGGAGCCCACTTTTTCTACACTTATCAGTCTCAGAATATGCCTTTGGATGCGTGTTAGGAAAACACGATGAGACAGGTAAAAAAGAGCGTGCCATCTACTACATAAGCAAGAAATTCAGTGCCTGTGAGGCAAGATATACACTTGTGGAAAAGACTTGCTGCGCCTTCACGTGGGTAGCCCAGAAGCTGAGGCATTACTTGTCATCCCATACCACCCACCTCATATCTAAAATGGACCCATTGAGGTATATCTTTCGCCAGCCCATGCCCGCCGGGAAGTTGGCCAACTGGAAAATGCTCCTAAGTGAATTCGACATTGTGTATATAGCACAAAAAACCGTCAAAGGACAAGCCTTGGTAGACCTACTAGCTGAAAGTACCGTGGATAAGAATCTTGAACTACTTCAAACTCATTTCCCGGATAAGGGAGTACTGGCCATAGAAGAAGAAATGGTGAAGCCCTACACAGGATAGAGATTATTCTTCGACGGGGCTACCAATTACAAAGGTTCTTGAATCGGAGGGATCTTGATATCGGAAATCGGGAAACATTGCTCGATCACCGCAAAGTTCAAATTCCGCTGTACCATAACATGACAGAGTATGAGGCTTGAATCTAAGGCCTCAGGATGACATTAGACATGGATATCAACGAATTATCGGTCATAGGAGATACCGACCTACCGATCCACCAAGGTCAAGGCGAATGGGCCACCAAGAATGATAAGATCTTACCATATGTAAATTTGGCATAGAGGTTGTGCAAAAGGTTCAAAACGATAGAATTCAGGCATATACCGAGGGCTCAGAATGAGTTTGCTCATGATTTGGCCACCATAGCATCAATCATTCAGCATCCGGAAAGCAGTCATATTGACTCGTTGGAAATAATTCTAAGAGAAGAGCACGCCTACTGTTCTAACAATGAAGCAGAACCAGAAGGCAAATCATGGTACAATGACATCAAGATGTATTTGAAGAAACGAGAGTATCTCGAAGGTATCACAAGTAATAAAAGGAAGACAATCCGAAGAATGGCCAATGGGTTCTTCCTAAACAAGGAAATACTTTACAAACGGACACCAGATCTGGGCTTACTCTAATGTGTAGATGTTGTTGAAGCTACGGAACTCTTGGAGAAACTACATGCTGGGACCTGTGGGCCATATATGAATAGTTCATGTTTGCCAAGAAAATCCTCCAAGCAAGATAGTACTGCATGACAATGCAAGAAGATTGCTGCAAATTTGTGCAAAGTTGGAATTAATGTCAAATTCACGGAGATCTAATCAAGGTCCCACCAAGTGAACTCAATGCCATGAGCTCACTCTGGCCATTCATCACTTGCGGTATGCATGTCATCAAATTTATCAAACCAGCTGCCTCAAACGGGCATCGATTCATTTTGGTCACCATATATTGCTTCACCAAATGGGTGGAAGCCACATCGCATAAGTCAGTGACACAGAAAGTAGAGTTGATTTCGTGTGAAACAACATCATATTCCACTTTGGCAAACCAGATTCCGTCATAATGGACAATGGTGCGAATATGAATAGCCACCTGA